>NW_028165309.1:400000-464423 GCF_964263955.1 Coregonus lavaretus
GACCATTCAAGACCCCCCTCGCCCCCTCCCAGGCCCAGTCCTGTTTGTCCTGACTGATAGCCGTGGAGTCTGCAGAGTTTAACCCTGCTCATTCCCTATGCTGGCGAGGAGCTCGCGCGCAGCTGCAACCGGTCCATTTAGTTAATTAAAGGCTCCATTTGGAGCCGGAGCCCGCGAGCAATATGAATGCCAATCAATAGATCTCCGGCTTATTCGGGGGAGGAGTGACAGCACCCGGTGGCCTTGGCAGACGCTCCCTGCCTATCCTTCCTCTCTCTTTCTGGTTCTGTCCCCCCACCCTCTGTTGCTCTACCCCTCCCTCTCTCTTTCTGTCTGTATGTGGGTACAGAGCTCCTCTATTCCCCACTGACAGAGCAAAAGAGTGTGTGTGTGTGCGTGTGTGTACCTGCCAGCTCACGTGTGTGTGTGTGTGTGTGTGTGTGTGTCTCACCATCTGCATGGGGAGCCAGCTGTGTGTGGTTGAGGCTGAGCTCACCATGGTGAAGGCAGGATGAGCTCAGGGATGGGGTCCCAGTGGAACACTGCCTTCACTACTCTACCATTCCAAAGACCACAAAGCACTCCGGGGCTTATTTTCCATGTTCCAGGCCCATGTGGAAACATGTCAATGTTAGTCTTGGTTTGTTGTTTTAGGGGCGCGGTTGAGGATTTGTGTGTCTTCACTGCTCAGCCGTACAAACAAACACGTGGGCTTATATGGGGACACAGAGAAGAGCTATTGATGTGGGGTACCAGCAGGATTGAGATTTATATCGCTGTCTCTGAGGAGCATAGCCTCGTCAGCCTTGACTTCCTTGTACGTGACAGTAATTATATCTCATTAACATGGACAGGAGTGAGAAACAACAACATTTAAGATTGATTCATTTTGTTCATTTAAGGGGGTATTCTCTACAGTGTAGGACTCATTATGCCATGAAAGCTTCTGCTGCAACCTCTGTGTTTTCTCAAAATCTATTTTGCCATTGTATCATTTCCCAAGGAGGTGAGCGTTGAGTGTGCTATGAAACGCTAAGGGGCGGCTGGCGGTAGTTATCCTGCAGACGAGACCTCTCCACGTGTGTGCGACCGACACTCCTCCAGCAGCCTGGCAGCTAAGCGGCTGCCATTCTAGCTTCACAGCGTGCCGTCAACACATCGAAACCCTCCAGTGAAGCAATGCAGGCAGGCAGGCAGGCAGGCAGGCAGGCAGGCAGGCAGGCAGGCAGGCAGGGAGACAGGCAGGCAAGCAGGGAGACAGGCAGGCAAGCAGGGAGACAGGCAGGCAGGGAGACAGGCAGGCAAGCAGGGAGATAGGCAGGCAAGCAGGGAGACAGGCAGGCAAGGAGACAGGCAGGCAAGCAGGGAGATAGGCAGGCAGGGAGACAGGCAGGCAGGGAGACAGGCAGGCAGGGAGACAGGCAGGCAGGGAGGCGCGGGCCTTGATGCTGTTGTGCAGACGTTATTTTGAGGACTTCTCTCTCCTCTCTTGTAAAAAACAAAAACAAAACGAAAGAGCTTTTCCCCTTATAATCCTCCTTCCTCGCTTCTTCTCTCTTCTCTTCCTGAGCCCTGAGGGGCATGTTCATACAGTACAGTAATCCCCCTCTTCTCTCTCTTACTGTGTTTCATTTCATCGTTATACTATCCCCGCGGAGTGCAAAGCTCTTAGTGAGTCTCAGTGAGCGAGCGCGCATGGTTAACCCTATTTTATCCTGTATTTTCAGGTATTTGCTGACTAAGGTCTCGCGCCCTCTGAGAAGATAAAATGTCAAATATAATGTATACGGTCAAGGGAAGGTATATCTGCACCAAGCGGAGCGAAACAAGGACATTTGCAAAAAAGGGATTGAAATCGGGTAGGTATGTACAGTGCATTCGGAAAGTATTCAGACCTCTTGACTTTTTCCACATTTTGTTACGTTACAGCCTTATTCTAAAATGGATTTAATGCATTTTTTTCATCATCAATTTACACACAATAACCCATAATGACAAAGTGAAAACAGGTTTTTAGACATTTTTGCTAATTTATTAAAAATAAAAAACAGAAATACCTTATTTACATAAGTATTCAGACGCTTTGCTATGACACTCGAAATTGAGCTCAGGTGCATCCTGTTTCCATTGATCTTCCTTGAGATGTTTCTACAACAAGTTGATTGGACATTATTTGGAAAGGCCCACAGTTGACAGAGAAAAAAACCAAGCCAACACAGGATTGTGTAGAGGCACAGATCTGGGGAAGGTTACCAAAACATTTCTGCAGCATTGAAGGTCCCGAAGAACACAGCGGCCTCCATCATTCTTCAATGGAAGAAGTTTGGAACCACCAAGAATCTTCCTAGAGCTGGCAGCCCGGCCAAACTGAGCAATTGGGGGAGAAGGGCCTTGGTCAGGGAGGTGACCAAGAACCCGATGGTCACTCTGACAGAGTTCCAGAGTTCCTCTGTGGAGATTGGAGAATCTTCCAGAAGGACAACCATCTCTGCAGCATTCCATCAATCAGGCCTTTACGGTAGAGTGGCCAGACGAAAGCCACTACTCAGTAAAAGGCACATGACAGCCCGCTTGGAGTTTCCAAAAGGCACCTAAAGGACTCTCAGACCATGAGAAACAAGATTCTCTGGTCTGATGAAACCAAGATTGAACTCTTTGACCTGAATGCTAAGTGTCACGTCTGGAGGAAACCTGGCACCATCCCTACGGTGAAGCATGGTGGTAGCAGCATCATGCTGTGGGGATGTTTTTAAGCGGCAGGGACTGGGAGACTAGTCAGGATGTTGGCCGTCATTGTAAATAAGAATTTGTTCTTAACTGACTTACCTAGTTAAATAAAGGTAAAATTAAATAAAAAAATAAAAGGATCAAGGGAAAGATGAACGGAGCAAAGTACAGAGATCCTTGATGACCCGTGTAGCTCAGTTGGTAGAGCATGGCGTTTGCAACGCCAGGGTTGTGGGTTCGTTTCCCACGGGGGATGAAAAAATAAATACATAATTATGCACTCACTAACTGTAAGTTGCTCTGAATAAGAGCGTCTGCTAAATGACTAAAATGTGAAAGAAAACCTGCTCCAGAGCGCTCAGGACCTCAGACTGGGGTGAAGGTTCACCTTTCAACAGGACAACGACCCTAAGCACACAGCCAAGACAACGCAGGAGTGGCTTCAGGACAAGTCTCTGAATGTCCTTGAGTGGCCCAGCCAGAGCCCGGACTTGAACCCGATAGAACATCTCTGGAGAGACCTGAAAATAGCTGTGCAGTGACGCTCCCCATCCAACCTGACAGAGCTTGAGAGGATCTGCAGAGAAGAATGGGAGAAACTCCCCAAATACAGGTGTGCCAAGCTTTTAGCGTCATACCGAAGAAGACTCGAGGCTGTAATCACTGCCAAAGGTGCTTCAACAAAGTACTGAGTAAAGGGTCTGAATACTTATGTAAATGTATATATTTCTGTTTTTGTAATTTTATACATTTGCAAACATTTCTAAGAACCTGTTTTTGCTTTATCATTATGGGGTATTGTGTGTAGATTGATGAGGGGAAAAAAACAATTTAATCCATTTTAGAATAAGGCTGTGATGTAACAAAATGTGGAAAAAGTCAAGGGGTCTGAATACTTTCCGAATGCACTGTATGTATAGAGTTTTCAAGCACTATAGCCCATGGGCCTAGTTTCAAGAATTCTCAAAAGGTATGTGTGCTTTCATATAACTCGGCGCCATCACCCAGAATGATTCCATACAAAGTGATGGACAAGATCAACTGCTCCATGCCAATGACTCCATTATGTTCAAGGTACTGTATAGAATATCAGCAATTTAGATGATAAACAATTAATTAATCACTGAAACACAGGGGCTGTCAATAAAAATCCACTCCACCCCTGCACTCTATGTTTAACTCTTAACATATTGTATAGTCCTATTAATAAATGACGAATAGGAAAGGATGGTACTAGATGCCAAATTAACTCCTAAGCAAAACAATGTACCGTGGCGATGCAATTTAGCTGTGAAAAGAGAGCGCCATCAGCCATAAGGTATGACACATTAAAATATAAATGGCAGATGGAAAACACATATATAGGGGATGGAAAACACATATATAGGGGATGGAAAACACATATATAGGGGATGGAAAACACATATATAGGGGATGGAAAACACATATATAGGGGATGGAAAACACATATATAGGGGATGGAAAACACATATATAGGGGATGGAAAACACATATATAGGGGATGGAAAACACATATATAGGGGATGGAAAACACATATATAGGGGATGGAAAACACATATATAGGGGATGGAAAACACATATATAGGGGATGGAAAACACATATATAGGGGATGGAAAACACATATATAGGGGATGGAAAACACATATATAGGGGATGGAAAAATGCAGGTGCATGCAATGACCTCACCTCCACACACACACACACACACACACACACACACACACACACACACACACACACACACACACACACACACACACACACACACACACACACACACACACACACACACACACTCAGTCACTCACTCACTCACTCACTCAATCACTCTCCACACACATGTTCTCTCTTTCCCGGTCACCCCCCTCCCTCTCTCCCTTCCTCCTCCCCATTCGCTCGGTGCGTAATTCAATCATCCCAAGGAGATGGAGATCCATCCCCTAGGAACGCTTACGCTCTCCATTTCCTAAAGCGCTTGATCAGATTAATTGATTGTCCCCCTCACATCTCACTAATCCCTCCCCGAGCTGGGGCATTTTGCGGGCAGGAATCAGGTTTACATTGATATTCTTATGAAATGCCTCCCCGCTCAGCCCCCTGACTCTATAAAAGGACAAAAAGGAATACGAGAGAGGCTGATGCCTCATGTCCACCAGAAGCATCAAACTCTTTGCGTTCCAGCGGAAGTCATCCATTGTCAATGGAGCAGTCCGCAACGCTATGTTGGGGATGCCACACTAGACTGCGGTGCGTTCTGTGTACCGCATGCGTTCGATATTTTCAACTTGTGCGTTGCTTTACCGTACGGTGGTACAAATGGAAGTATACACACATACTCCAAATAGCTAGCTTTTAGCTACTTGAAAAGAGACGCACATGTGCATTAAGTACGAGAAATGCGGGCTTAGACATAAAAAAATAAAAGCCATTTGCATCTGATGGACATCGGGCGTGAGGAGGACAAAAAGGAAAAAGAGAAAACAACAAGCTGGTCTCAGACGAGACACAAAGCAGGGAGGCAGCAGAGAGATGCAGGCGGAGGATAAAGTAGATAAGAGATGCTGTAATGAAATAAACAGGAGTGTTTGGGGGTCTGGAGGTCTGGGGGGTTGCAGTCGCAGGCCGTCTGGCTGGTGGGCTGGAGGCTGCATTTGAAGCGCTACGCTAACCTTCCGACAGAGGAGACAGGGGAAACAGCTATCCTCTCATCTCATCCATTATAACTGAGAGCCAAATGGCTGCCATGTCTCCTGATTGCAGAGCCCCTGTGGATCTTGCTCTCCGCAGTGGAGTGCTTCCAGTAACTGTTCCAGGCGGCCAGGCCGTTGGCTTCCAACCTCCAATGTCATGACAGGGGGCCAGACGCACGGGGAGAGAGAGACTCCAACTTCACCTCTTATCTGTCTGCACCACATGTTCCTCATAGTGTAAAGCTTGTACCTGTGTGAGCCACATTACAGCACTGGGCTTTTACAGCTGTAGTGGAGAGCCAGAGGCAAATTATCTGCTTGAAAAAAAAACATGCCGCTTTCAATTTTCCCTCAACATTTATAATGCCTAGTATTCTCTCTACTACGAACACACACACACACACTAAGTCGCTCTCTCCTGTTCAGAAACAAACACACGCCACCCAGCAGGATAACATAAATATGATAACTTGCTGATAACTATACTGAACAAAAATATAAACGCAACATGCAACAATTTCAACGATTTTACTGAGTTACAGTTCATATAAGGAAATCCGTCAATTTAAATAAATAAATTAGGCCCTAATCTCTGGATTTCACATGACTGGGCAGGGGTGCAGCCATGGGTTGGCCTGGGAGGGCATAGGCCCACCCATTGGGGAGCCAGGCCCACCCAATCAGAATGCATTTTTCCCCACAAAAGTGCTTTATTACAGACAGAAATACTCCTCAGTTTCATCAGTTGTCTGGGTGGCTGGTCTCAGACAATCCCGCAGGTGAAGAAGTCGGATGTGGTGGTCCTTGGCTGGCGTGGTTACACGTGGTCTGCGGTTGTGAGGCCGTTTGGACGTACTGCCAAATTCTCTAAAACGACGTTGGAGGCGGCTTATGGTAGAGAAATTAACATTAAATTCATCTCTGGTGGACATTCCAGCCTTCAGCATGCCAATTGCACGCTCCCTCAAACCTTGAGGAATCTGTGGCATGGTGTTGTGTGACAAAACTGCACATTTTAGAGTGGCCTTTTATTGTCCCCAGCACAAGGTCCACCTGTGTAATGATCATGCTGTTTAAAAAGCTTCTTGATATGCCACACCTGTCAGGTGGATGGATTATCTTGGCAAAAGAGAAATGCTCACTACAAGGGATGTAAACAAATTTGTGCACAAAATTTGAGAGAAATAAGCTTTTTGTGCATATGGAACATTTCTGGGATCTTTTATTTCAGCTCATGGGACATGGGAACAACACTTGACATGTTGCGTTTCTATTTTTGTTCAGTGTAGTACAGGGGAACGTAATCCCTGTTATTTTCTCCTCTGATCAGGACTGGACAGGAAGTCTGCTGTACTTTAACTCTGCTTTGTTTAGGCAAATTGAACAAAGTCCCAAAAGGATCAGGCCAGAGTTTTTCTTTAGCACTTCTCCCACTGTTCAGAAATATGATGAAGAAGTAGAGTGGGAGATGGGGGGGATTGTGAAAGACATGAGAGACGGATTGCGTAGGAGCGTAGAGGAGGAAGAGCCATGCGCTGCTGCTCCCTACTGCACAGAGAGGGGGATGACGGGAGGAGAGCACAGAAGAGAAAAGAGGAGGCTTTCTACCCAAAGTGTGGTGCTGCAGGGGGTGGTGACTAAAACACATACTGAATAGGACACCTGTATGTAACCACTGATATTCATTCAACTGACGTATTTCAGTAAACATGATGTTTGTAGCTATTTCACGGTCAATTTGAGAGCCATGCCATCGCGAGGACATCTGCCACTTTCCTGCTCCCTCACTCACACACGTAGACACAAACACAGAGCAGGGACTGTGAACTCTTGAACTCAGGCACATACACTCTACAATCACACAAATGAGGTTAACACACACTGGGCTCGTGCACCTTAAGCTAAACTAAATCAACACAATTTATTTTTTATTTTCCTGCTCTATTCCCTATTGACTTTTTTCGTCCTATAGCCACTATATATCCTATATACTCTCCAGCCAAGATTGATCCAGAGCCCCAGTCTTGAACCTCTGTCCTGAGGGCTGCTCAGTGCAAACACACTGCGGCCCCTTCGCTCGCTCCAATCATCCACTAGGCCCCGCTGCATCCATTAACCACTACCCGCTCTCTACTACCCACTATCCACTACCCGCTCTCTACTACCCACTATCCACTACCCGATCTCCACTACCCACTCTCACTACCCACTATTCACTACCCGCTCTCCACTACCCACTACCCGCTCTCCCCACCATCCACTCTCCACTATTTACTACCCGCTCACCACTACCCACCCTCCACTACCCACTACCCGCTCTCCACTACCCACTACCCACCCTCCACTACCCACTACCCGCTCTCCACTACCCACTACCCGCTCTCCACTACCCGCTCCTCACTACCCACTACCCACAAGCCAATCTCCAATAACCACTCTCCACTACCCACTATCCAATCTCCACTACCCAACCACACTCCACTGCACGACTACTCTGTTTGGAGTAATTTTAAAAGTAGACAAGAGGAGAGAATAGAAACACTGACAAAAAAAAAGCTATTGTTATTCTACCCAAACGGATGCGTGGATCACACGCTAGTTTAGAACACCAACACATGCTTGACTAGGATACCTGCAGTAGGCTATACACACATGAACAGTCATCCCTCTGAGATATTCTCACACAAACACTCACAGTGGGGGAGCAATGAAACAGTCAGACAAGGAGAATTAGAAGAAGTCAGTAAGAGGTGTACGTGGGTGAAATCAAAAGGCATAACAGCTGCATTAGGTATGACAGCAAACAATTTCATACAGCGATTCCCGTTTTGCTGAGAGCTTTTACATAGGAGCACAAAGGAAGCCATTATTGGGGTAAAAGCGCACCGCCAACACACAATATTCATTTGAACACTGTACATTAATAATTCATGCAGATGCTTTCACAATGTTTTCACCTGGAGACAGTGAAGAGTGTGCTGCCTCTCTCTTTGGAGCAGTAGAAGAACAAGAAAATGACTATTTGCTTTGATTAATTTAGCCTTGCTTACGTTTCTAAATGTCATTAAGTAAAGTGGTGATGGCTCTGGTTTAGAAGTTGTGGAATACCTCGCAGCACTGTGAGGTTATAATATAAACTGGTTGTTTCAAGCCCTGAATGCTGTATATCAGACTGTATACCACGGGTATGACAAAACATGTATTTTTACTGCTCTAATTACCTTGGTAACCAGTTTATAATAGCAATAGGCACCTCAGGGTTTATGGTATATGGCCTTCTACATGAACAAAGGTACGTGGACACCTGCTCATGGAACATCTCATTCCAAATTAATGTGCATTAATATGGAGTTGGTCCCCTCTTTGCTGCTATAACAGCCTCCACTCTTCTGGGAAGGCTTTCCACTAGATGTTGGAACATTGCTGCAGGGACTTGCTTCCATTCAGCCACAAGAGCATTAGTAAGGTCAGGCACTGATGTTAGGCGATTAGGCCTGACTTGCAGTCGGCGTTCCAATTCATCCCAAAGGTGTTCGATGGGGTTGAGGTCAGGGCTCTGTGCAGGCCAGTCAAGTTGTTCCACACCGATCTCGACAAACCATTTCTGTATGGACCTCGCTTTGTGCCCGAGGGCATTGTCAAGCTGAAACAGGAAAGGGCCTTCCACAAACTGTTGTTACAAAGTTGGAAGCACAGAATCATCTAGAATGTCATTGTATGCTGTAGCGTTAATATTTCCCTTCACTGGAACTAAGGGGCCTAGCCCTAACCATGAAAAACAGCCCCAGACCATTATTCCTCCTCCACCAACCTTTACAGTTGGCCCTATGCATTAGGGTGGGTAGCATTCTCCTGGCATCCGCCAAACCCAGATTAGTCTGTCGGATTGCCAGATGGTGAAGCGTGATTCATCACTCCAGAGAACGCGTTTCCACTGCTCCAGAGTCCAACCGACGCTTGGCATTGCGCATGTTGATCTTAGGCTTGTGTGCGGCTGCTCGGCCATGGAAACCTATTTCATGAAGCTCCCGAAGAACAGTTCTTGTGCTGAAGTTCCTTCCAGAGGCAGTTTGGAACTCGGTAGTGAGTGTTGCAACCAAGGACAGACGATTTTTACGCGCTACGTACTTCAGCACTCGGCGGTCGCATTCTGTGAGCTTGTGTGAGCAGTTGTTGCTCCTAGAAGTTTCCACTTCACAATAACAGCACTTGTTGACCGGGGCAGCTCTAGCAGGGCAGAAATATGACAAACTGACTTGTTGGAAAGGTGGCATCCTATGACGGTGCCACGTTGAATGTCACTGAGCTCTTCAGTAAGGCCATTCTACTGCCAATGTTAGTCTATGTAGATTGCATGGCTGTGTGCTCAATTTTATACACCTGTCAGCAACGGGTGTGGCTGAAATAGCCGAATCCACTCATTTGAAGGGGTGTCGACATACTTTTGTATATACAGTGCATTAGGAAAGTATTAAGACCCCTTCACTTTTTCCACATTATGTTATGTTACAGCCTTATTCTTAAATGGATTCACTAGTTTTTTTTCCCCTCATCCATCTACACACTATACCCCATAATGACGGAGCCAGAACAGGTTCTTAGACATTTTTGGAAATATATATTTTAATAAAAACTGAAACATCACATTTACATAAGTATTCAGACCCTTTACTCAGTACTTTGTTGAAGCACCTTTGGCAGCGATTACAGCCTCGAGTCTTCTTGGGTATGACGCTACAAGCTTGGCACACATGTATTTGGGGAGTTTCCCCCATTCATCTCTGAAGTCCTCTCAAGCTCTGTCAGATTGGATGGGGAGCGTCGCCAGAGATGTTCGATCGGGTTCAAGTCCGGGATCTGGCTGGCCCACTCAAGAACATTCAGAGACTTGTCCCGAAGCCAATCCTGCATTGTCTTGGCTGTGTGCTTAGGGTCGTTGTCCTGTTGGAAGGTGAACCTTCGCCCCATTCTGAGGTCCTGAGCGCTCTGGAGCAGGTTTTCATCAAGGATCCCTCTGTACTTTGCTCCGTTCATCTTTCCCTCGATCCTGACTAGTCTCCCGGTCCCTGCCGCATGATGCTGCAACTACCATGCTTCACCGTAGGGATGGTATTGGCCAGGTGATGATCGGTGCCTGGTTTCCTCCAGACGTGACGCTTGGCATTCAGGCCAAAGAGTTTGGCCGGGCAGCCAGCTCTAGGAAGAGTCTTGGTGGTTCTAAACTTCTTCTATTTAAGAATGATGGAGGCCACTATGTTCTTGGGGACCTTCAATGCTGCAGAAATGTTTTGGTAACCTTCCCCAGATCTGTCACTCGACACAATCCTGTCTCGGAGCTCTATGGACAATTCCTTTGACCTCATGGCTTGGTTTTTGCTCTGACATGCACTGTCAACTGTGGGACCTTGTATGGACAGGTGTGTGCCTTCCAAATCATGTCCAATCAATTGAATTTACCACAGGTGGACCCCAATCAAGTTGTAGAAACATCTCAAGGATGATCAATGGAAACAGGATGCACCTGAGCTCAATTTCGAGTCTCATAGCAAAGGGTCTGAATACTTATGTAAATAAGGTATTTCTGTTTTTTAATTTTAATAAATTAGCAAAAATGTCTAAAAACCTGTTTTCACTTTGTCATTATGGGGTATTGTGTGTAGATTGATGTGGATTTGTTAAAATGTAATCAATTTTAGAATAAGGCTGCAACGTAACAGGATGTGGAAAAAGTGAAGGGGTCTGAACACAGCTCACGGCTAAGGGCAGTATCCAGGCACTCCGCGTTGCATCGTGCATAAGAAGAGCCCTTATCCGTGGTATATTAGCCATATCCCACACCCCCTTGGGCCTTATTGCTTAAATTAACCAGCGTGGTTATTATTAAAAGGAGTAATCTTACTGCTGGGCTCACATGATGTGTTGAACCTCCCAAGTGGCGCAGTGGTCTAAGGCACTGCATCGCAGTGCTAGCTGTGCCACTAGAGATCCTGGTTCGAATCCAGGCTTTGTCGTAGCCGGCCTCGACCGGGAGACCCATGGGGCGGCGCACAATTGGCCTAGCGTCTTCCAGGGTAGGGGAGGGAATGGCCGGCAGGGATGTAGCTCAGTTGGTAGAGCATGGCGTTTGCAACGCCAGGGTTGTGGGTTTGATTCCCACGGGGGGCCAGTATGAAAAATACAAAAAATAATGTATGCACTCACTAATGACTAAAATGTAAATGTTGAATGCTGCACAATTGAGACTTTGACTGCAGGTGCAAATACAGACCCAGACGTAGAAAGACATGCTGAGACACGTCTGTCTGGACAATTGTCCTAACGGCTATATCCAACCTTGACCTACTGTGACATCCTGTGTCCATTGGAAAAGTTATATTGTGTTTTTCACAATAGCTGTTGATAACATTGCAGCCTATAGCCTGCTGAAGGTTTAGGCTAAGAGTAAAGATATACAATATTGGAAGGATGCCATATAATATGCATCTAATGATAAATTGTAGGGGTGTAACGATTCGTTTTAACAACGATTCGATTTGTATCACGATTCGTGGTTGTCGATACGATTCAAGGACGATATTGGTTCATTTAGAACGATACGATCCGAAACGATTCAGTGACTTGAAATCGATTCAGTAACCTTTTAGCCAAAAATTCAACCAGTGTGACTGAAATAAATACCTGGATACTGGACAGTGCAGGTGAAGTTTCCTAGATTCCTGTTTCTTGTAAGGACCGCAATGGTGGCTTGATAATTTCTCGCTCGTCGGCTTCTCCTCTGTCGTCCGCCATGCTATGTTTTGTTGTCTTTGCGCCTTTGCGCTGCTGTTGGCGCGATGACGTCACGGATAGGCAGACTGAATCGAGTAATGTTTAAAGCCTTTATCATTAAAAGTGCTAAGAAAAAACATCCATATAAAGTCTGACGTGCTTAAATCCAATGGGTTATTTCCTAGTATCGATACAATCGATTTATTACATTTAAAAACGATGTTAGATCGATATATGTTGTCCAAAAGGCCAACTCGCCGAGCACAGATCGATGTAGTTGGATCATAGGACTATAAATCGATACATCGATGTAGTAGATGGATCGTTACACCCCTAATAAATTGCATACATTATTGTACAGTACAGGGGTAATTCAACTCATTCACCTCCAATGTATACTGTAGCATCCACACACTGTACAGTCTCAACAGACTGCTGTAGTAGTGAATGCTTCGTGGTAACCTACCTTCCATGCAATGCGGTTTCCCTTGGTGTCATGCTCCAGAGCGATGGGGAAGTCTCCTCTCTCGTAGAACTTGCGAAACACAGTGGGCTTGGCCGGCCTCTCCCGGAAGGCCCCCGCTGCCGGCGGTCCCACAACCTAGAGAGAGAGAGAGAGAGCGAGAGACAGAGACACAGGGAGAGAGAGACAGGGAGAGAAATATCCTGTTATTAAAAACCAGAATTGACGGTTGCGTTTCTCACATCCAGCAAGGAATCATTGTAGCTGAAGCCCTTTTCTACAGATAATTCGCTGAGACACTTCTACCTTGCTCCCTCCACTCAGGGCTGGCTAAACACAGCCTGTCTGCCTCGTAGCCCGAGGCCCTGCCAGTGGCATTGTTATTACCATGTTAGTGTTCCTGTGTGTTGTTGTATACCGAGCGCTAGGCTGCAAACGTGTTGGACTCCTGTCGTTGTTGTTGTTGTTGTTATTATTGTGGTGGTTTTCAGTCAATAGCGCTGACTCAAAGTCAATGAATGCAAACACTGGGGAGTTATCCTTAGATTACATCACTAACTGGCGTAACAGCTGCAAACCACTTTGATGATGCGGCAGAGATAGGCCTGGTAGGTAAATCATTTTGGGGGAAGGCGGTGAGTAGGGCTCAAATGGAATCCGGTAATGAATGACACTGCCAATCAGTTCCTATCTGTCCCTGTGTTCAGTCCCTCGTCCCTCACCATCTGTAGGGCTCGACGACAGATGGTATAGGGAAGGAGATTCAACAAGTACAGCAATTACACAAATGAATGATGATTGGCTGAGAGAAATGTATGATAAAAAGATTGTGGGGGCTGTTTTGTTAGACTTCAGTGCGGCTTTTGACATTATCAATCATAGTCTGCTGCTGGAAAAATTTATGTGTTATGGCTTTACACCCCCTGCTATATTGTGGGTAAAGAGTTACTTGTCTATCAGAACACAGAGGGTGTTATTTAATGGAAGCCTCTCCAACATAATCCAGGTAGAATCAGGAATTCCTCAGGGCAGCTGTCAAGGTCCCTTACTTTTTTCAATCTTTTCAACTAATTACATGCCACTGGCTTTGAGTAATGACTCAAGTGATGACTCAACACTATACACGTCAGCTACTACAGCGACTGAAATGACTGCAACACTTAACAAAGATCTGCAGTTAGTTTCAGAACAGGTGGCAAGGAATAAGTTAGTCCTAAATATTTCTAAAACTAAAAGCATTGTATTTCGGACAAATCATTCACTAAACCCTAAACCGCAACTAAATCTTGTAATAAATAATGTGGAAATTGACCAAGTTGAGGTGACTAAACTGCTTGGAGTAACCCTGGATTGTAAACTGTCATGGTCAAAACATGTTGATACAACAGTAGCTAAGATGGGGAGAAGTCTGTCCATAATAAAGCGCTGCTCTACCTTCTTAACAGCACTATCAAGTTTTGTCGCACCTGGACTACTGTTCAGTCGTGTGGTCAGGTGCCACAAAGAGGGACTTAGGCAGCACGGCTGGCCCTTGGATGTACACAGAGAGCAAACATGAATAATATCCATGTCAATCTCTCCTGGCTCAAAGTGGGGGAGAGATTGACTTCATCACTACTTGTATTTGTGAAAGGTATTGACATGTTGAAAGCACCGAGCTGTCTGTTTAAACGACTAGCACACAGCTCAGACACCCATGTATACCCCACAAGACATGCCACCAGAGGACTCTTCACAGTCCCCCAGTCCAGAACAGACTATGGGAGGCGCACAGTACTACATAGAGCCATGACTACATGGAACACTATTACACATCAGGTAACTGATGCAAGCAGTAGAATCTGATTTAAAAAACAGATAGAAATACACCTTATGGAACAGCGGGGACTGTGAAGCAACACAAACACAGGCACAGACACATGCATACACACACATGATAACATACGCACTATACACACACGCACACATGGATTTTGTGTTGTAGATATGTGGTAGTGGTGGAGTAGGGGCCTGAGGGCACACACTTAGTGTGTTGTGCAATCTGTTATGAATGTATTGTAATGTTTTAAAATTGTATTATTTTTTGTAAAAAAAATTGACCTTTATTTAACCAGGCAAGCCAGTTGAGAACAAGTTCTCATTTACAACTGCGACCTGGCCAAGATAAAGCAAAGCAGTGCGATAAAAACAACAACACAGAGTTACATATGGGGTAAAAAAACAAAGTCAAAAAAAATATACAACAGAAAATATATATGCAGTGTGTGCAAATGTAGCAAGTTATGGAGGTAAGGCAATAAATAGGCTATAGTGCAAAATAATTACAATTAGTATTAACACTGGAATGCTAGATGTGCAAGAGATTATGTGCAAATAGAGATACTGCGGTGCAAAAGAGCAAAATAAATAACAATATAGGGATAAGGTAGTTGGGTGGGCTAATTTCAGATGGGCTGTGTACAGGTGCAGTGATTGGTAAGGTGCTCTGACAACTGATGCTTAAAGTTAGTGAGGGAGATAAGGTATAACTGCCTTAATTTTGCCGGACCCCAGGAAGAGTAGCTGCTGCCTTGGCAAATACTGGCAGATGTATAACTGTCATTAATCCTCAGATTACCGCCCATTGAGAAACAACATCTCAGTGCTGGACTACAGTGTGATGGGACTAGACCGTAACATGACTACAGTGTGATGGGACTAGACCGTAACATGACTACAGTGTGATGGGACTAGACCGTAACATGACTACAGTGTGATGGGACTAGACCGTAACATGACTACAGTGTGATGGGACTAGACCGTAACATGACTACAGTGTGATGGGACTAGACCGTAACATGACTACAGTGTGATGGGACTAGACCGTAACATGACTACAGTGTGATGGGACTAGACCGTAACATGACTACAGTGTGATGGGACTAGACCGTAACATGACTACAGTGTGATGGGACTAGACCGTAACATGACTACAGTGTGATGGGACTAGACCGTAACATGACTACAGTGTGATGGGACTAGACCGTAACATGACTACAGTGTGATGGGACTAGACCGTAACATGACTACAGTGTGATGGGACTAGACCGTAACATGACTACAATGCAAGACAGTGACAAGACTGTGTTTCCAGTTAGATACTACTGTAGGGCAGGGCATCAAATGTGGCTGAAGACTTGGGAGAGACTTTCTTATTCTTAGAGGTAGTCATGCTGAGTGGTTAAGCAGTGCTAGGCCCTGAAGTAAGTTACGACTTAGTTTAGACTGTTAAAAGGCACCCTAAGGTGTCCCGGTGGACCCACAGCATTTAATGCACCATGGGATTGCAGAGGCATAAAATGAATCTGTTTGGTGGCATTTGTTTACTTTAAGCGAGGGAATGCTTAAATTAATAACATTATGCTGAGTTAATAGGAACCGGTTGGCATACCTGCAGGAGAGTGTAACCAAACAAAACAACTATGACTAACCATGCATTTAAAAGCACAAGAAAAATTATAATCTGCATGAAGGCAATTTTGCAGAGTATTTTTTGCCTTATCCATCTCAAACTATATTCCAGGCAAAATGTTGCATGAATGAGTGTCCTTGCAATGTTTTAATGATCATTCTTCCAAAGATAATAAACCATAGGCCTATACTGTACCTCACTTGACACTGAACTGTAGTATAGATTGGCCTACAGTTGAAGTCGGAAGTTTACATACACCTTAGCCAAATACATTTAAACTTGTTTTTTCACAATTCCTGATATTTAATCCTAGTAAAAATTCCCTTCTTAGGTCAGTTAGGATCACCACTTTAGAATAGAATAATAGTAGAGAGAATTATTTATTTTAGCTTTTATTTATTTCATCACATTGCCAGTGGGTCAGAAGTTTACATACACTCAATTAGTATTTGGTAGCATTGCCTTTAAATTGTTTAACTTCGGTCAAACGTTTAATGTAGCCTTCCACAAGCTTCCCACAATAAGTTGGGTGAAAAGCCATTTTGCCACAACTTTGGAAGTATGCTTGGGGTCATTGTCCATTTGGAAGACCCATTTGCGACCAAGCTTTAACTTCCTGACTAATGTCTTGAGATGTTGCTTCAATATATCCACATAATTTTCCTTCCTCATAATGCCATCTATTTTGTGAAGTGCACCAGTCCCTCCTGCAGCAAAGCACCCCCACAGCATGATGCTGCCACCCCCGTCCTTCACAGTTGGGATGGTGTTCTTCGGCTTGCAAGTGTCCCCCTTTTCCTCCAAACATAACGATGGTCATTATGGCCAAACAGTTATATTTTTGTTTCATCAGACCAGAGGACATTTCTCCAAAAAGTATGATCTTTGTCCCCATGTGCAGTTGCAAACCGTAGTCTGGCTTTTTTATGGCGGTTTTGGAACAGTGGCTTCTTCCTTGCTGAGCTGCCTTTCAGGTTATGTCAATATAGGACTTGTTTTACTGTAGATATAGATACTTTTGTACCTGTTTCCACCAGCATCTTCACAAGGTCCTTTGCTGTTGTTCTGCGATTGATTTGCACTTTTCGCACCAAAGTACGTTCATCTCTAGGAGACAGAACGCGTCTCCTTCCTGAGCGGTATGACGGCTGCATGGTCCCATGGTGTTTATACTTGCGTACTATTGTTTGTACAGATGAACGTGGTACCTTCAGCCGTTTGGAAATTGCTCCCAAGGATGAACCAGACTTGTGGAGGTCTACAATTCTTTTTCTGAGGTCTTGGCTGATTTCTTTTGATTTTCCCATGATGTCAAGCAAAGAGGCACTGAGTTTGAAGGTAGGCCTTGAAATACATCCACAGGTACACCTCAAATTGGAGCGGCAGATAGCTTAGTGGTTAAGAGCGTTGTGCCAATAACCGAAAGGTCGCTGGTTCTAATCCCCGAGCCGACTAGGTGAAAAATCTATCGATGTGCCCTTGAGCAAGGCACTTAACCCTAATTGCTCCTGTTAGTCGCTCTGGATAAGAGTGTCTGCTAAATGACAAAATAATTTTTGCCTATCAGAAGCTTCTAAAGCCATTTTCTGGAATTTTCCAAGCTGTTTAAAGGCACAGTCAACTTAGTGTATGTAAACTTCTGACACACTGGAATTGTGATACAGTGAATTATAAGTGAAATAATCTGTCTGTAAACAATTGTTGGAAAAATTACTTGTGTCATGCACAAAGTAGATGTCCTAACCGACTTGTCAAAACTATAGTTTATTAACAAGAAATTTGTGGCGTGGTTGAAAAACTAGTTTTAATGACTCCAACCTAAGTGTATGTAAACTTCCGACTTCAACTGTATATCATTAAAACACTGTTTTACTCTGTATATGACTCAAAGCTTCTGAGTCCGAGATACATTCACCACAGAGCAGTTTGAGGCTTTTCAAAGTTACAAAGCGAATGCAAAACCTTCTGTGTTCCTCCCTCCACAGAAGTTCCCTTAGTCACAGAGGGAAAAAAGAAGCCTTGCAGATAAGTGACGTTCCAGCAGCCTGGAGCAACACAAGCCTCCAAACCCAGGTAGCACTGTTCTGCCGGCAGCTAAAAATAGCCCTGGAGAAAATGAACTCCAGACTGCATTGACTGGGCCGGGTGACATTTATGGTCAGAAGTGATGACACCGGAGTCGATTCATCCTTGTGCGGCGCACCGTACCCTTCAGCGAACTCCCCTCTCCTTTCAACTGTCATCAGCAACCAACCCCCATTCCCCCTACTTCCAGACCCAAACGAATCAAAACACAACAGCACCGACTCCGAGACCCTTACTCCCTTCTCCCCCACCTTCCTCGGCTGCACTTTACCTCAGGGGCTTTGACTGTAATAGGAACCGTGGCGCTTCAAGAGATTATCACCTGCCGACTTCCCGATGTGATCCGGGAGCCTGCTCCCGACTAGGATTCATGGCGATCCTGTCTAAGTGCGCAACATGAAAGTTCTATGAGAGATCATAAGCCATGATGTAGGAGGTGTGAGCACTGGGGACACACTCTTTTCACGCCATTTCGCCTGGTGGGCGGTGCTATACGTCAAGGACTGTCCGATGCGCGTCCAGGTTCAACTGAGAACCCTCTGCCTGGGACCTCATTCATAAATGAAGCTATGGTAGGTTTATACTTTCTAGTTTACAATTGCAGTTTCATATTAGTACTTAATTTAGCTTTATTTGAACTAACGATAGATAGCTACCAAGTGGCTGGAACAGTTTTCCCAAAAGTGAACAATGTGTAACGTCTAGTTTTGCTTGCTAGCCAACCAACAACGTCAATGCCTCTATCAAGCCAATCTACTAAGCTTACCTGAATAAAATATATGAAACTGATCATGACTAGATTTAATCTAATTTCACTGCGATTGGTTAGTCAAAATGAAATACCTGGGATGAATAATTCATCACTGGGATGAATTATTTGTGTTGCTGGCTTAATTCGTTAATCTGATGGATTTTGGATGTCGTTGGTCTTATGTATTTGTTAGAGGGCCTATACATGAGGCTAACTTTACCATACTATCCTGGAGGCGTACTTACACACCCAGTATCATTACTTTGCGTGAATGATATTGCTCAACTTTAAACAATGCAAAATCGAATACAAAATCATTTGTTTAGCTTCTTTCTATTCTGTGGCTGCATGAAATAGCAAACATAATGTCAATTCAGTATTTGTTTACTTCATCTTTGTGGCTCCCTGATGAAACAGTAACATCCATTACTGTAGTTAGGCTTAGGTGTGAAAAGAGTATGTCCCAGCAGCACTGTGGCTCGGTGCTAATTTCCTGTCCAGGATGGGAGGTGGGAGGTGACTGACATTTGCTGGGAACACCTGCTAATTCAGTTTTTATTCCGTACACATTAAGCAGTATTTTTTCCTTTAGATCTTCTTTAATATTATGTGTCTTGAACGTCTCCCTCATCTTCTTCTTCTTCTTCTCCTCTCACTCTCCCCTCCCTGTGCATCTCACTCCATCCACTCTGTTCATGGGGTGAGAGGCCAAAGAGGTGGTTGAAATGCTAATAACTCAATGCTGGGCAGTGCAGTGCTCTGCAATATCAATCTGACCTCCTCCCCTGCTGAAAAGTCAAAGTGAAATAGAGACGAACGCACACACATACTGTACACACGCGCAAGCACAAGTGACCGGGAATATTTTTATTTATCGGACAATTGAATATGTAAAACACAGTTTGCATATTTAAAGATAAAACAAATTATTTTAAATATGAAATTAATAAATAAAAGTTCCAAAATTGCATTCTACCAGAATTGCGACTTGCACAGTAGCCTGCATTTGGCCGTGCCAACATTCTTCTCATCTTTGTCCACTACAATATTAAAACGTGTCCATACGGAGGACATTCCCTTGTAGGCGTTTCACTTTAGGCATACTCTCCAACTTTCGTTTTACTTCAATGAAAAAGGCCTCCATATTCACAATCAACAGTAGCCTAGGTCAAGGCTCCTCCCTCTCTCTCCTCAGCACCAGGTTCATGCTGGCAAGGAGTGAGAGAATGGGTCTGAAGCGCAAAATCAGGGTCTATGATAGGCAGCCCGGTCAATTTGGCCGGCTACAATTGTATTTATCGGCTTTTATTTTATTTTAAATCGGCCAAAAGCCGGCAATTACCGGCTAACGGAAACCCATACAGACACGCACACATGCACAAACACAGGCTTACACACAATATCCTGCCCTCAGTGGTGGTCATAAACCGAGCCTCTGAGGCAGAGTATTTAACTCGAGGTAGCTTGGTGGTAACACTATTAGACAGGAAGTGTCAGGTTCTCTGCCAATGGTGCAAACATCAGGGAGTAATAACAAGGCCCGGGCAGTCATATTTGCTCCAGGCTGTCATTTCTCTCCAGCCCCTTACTTATCATTTTGGATGCTATCTTTTTTTTTTCCTCTAATGCCTGTGTCCACTCCTTTCTTTTCCTGTGAACGACAACCTGCAACCCCCACTAAGCTGCCCCCTTGGAAGTCACATGGTTGAGCCCCCTGCAGAGGTGATTGGCCCGGCCAGCAGAGGATGAGACCTGTGCTACTGTCATTTATAAGGTGTCATCCTGTGGAACAAAGATGTCTGCCCTAACCTTATTAGTATGGTTCATCCAGGTGCTGCTGAAACAGGGGTAGAATAATAGGGAAGGGGAGATAGAGGGGGAAACAGAGAGAGATGGGGGAGAGAGAGACAGGAGTTGCGACTCATCAATTCTGAGGGTGAGTTCACCGTGGTGACGGTGGCGCGGCGTGTAGGTGATCCATCAACCTGCCTGGCCCTCCAGCTCTACACGCCCGGCGTCTCCAAAACGCCTCTGAAAGCCACTGATGGATGTTTGGTAAGGGGCCGTCAATAAACTCAGGTAGAGCCCACACTCTCATTTATATTTTTATAACTCTCTCTCCTGCTTCGTTCATTCCCCTTCTCTTTGTCTTTTTAAGGTGTATATCGCATCACCTGTTTACTGAGGCGGCGAGGGGAGCTGCTGGACAAGGAAGGCACCGCTCACTTGCTTGCTCTACCTCTTTCTCTAGCTCTGCATTTCTCTCCTTTCTCGGTTGAGGGGTTATTGAAACCTACGGCGATGCAAAATGCGGCCTTTTCCTTTCCCGGGCACGAGGGAGGGTGGGTGAGTCACAGAGGGAGGATGACGGAGAGTGACAGACGAAGCCTCTTCTGATAAGGTCAGGCTGCACATCACCACCGCAGGCAACACAATAAGCTCTCTTTATTTACCGTGCAATCGCCCAATCAAGAAATATGCACTTGCCATGGATGTGTCCTGTCGACAAGATTTAAAAGAATCCACCAATAAAAACGAATGGAGACGACTAGACCGGTTGCTCTTTTCATTCACATCCTCTTATCCACACAAGAACATGTCACAGGTTTGGCTTACTCACTTACTCTGTATGAAACTGCAGGGTGAAATAGTCAGAGTGCCTATTTACTTTTGGATGAATAAATCATTGGATCCATTCATTGTGCATCTCTTTCTCATGGCCAAACATACAGGCTAGTCAGTTGGAGCTCAATCAGTTCCTAAATCACTTTCATTGTGTTAAAAAAATGACTGTTAGATGCCTCCTTTGTTAGACAAGGTCAGAAGACAGGAAGTGATGTTGGAATGCTCCAGTCGACAGGAAAACTGAAGAAAAAAATGTAGGCTAGTAGAGTATGTGCTCCTGCTCACAAAGCCATAGAGGCACTTTGTGATTGTCTTTCTGTCATATCAAATCAAAAATCAAATCAAACTTTATTGGTCACATGCGCCAAATCCAACAGGTGTAGACCTTACCGTGGAAATCTTACTTACAAGCCCTTAACCAACAATGCAGTTCAAGAAAGAGTTAAGAAAATATTTACCAAATAAACTAAAGTAAAAAAGAATGAAAAGTAACACAGTAAAAAAACAATAACGAGGCTATATACAGGGGGTACCGGTACCGAGTCAATGTGCGGGGGTACAGGTTAGTCCAGGTAATTTGTACATGTACAGTTGAAGTCGTAAGTTTACATACACTTAGGTTGAAGTCATTAAAACTAGTTTTTCAACCACTCCACAAATGTATTGTTAACAAACTATACTTTTGGCAAGTCGGTTAGGACATCTACTTTGTGCGTGACACAAGTAATTTTTCCAACTGTTTACAGACAGATTATTTCACTTATAATTCACTGTATCACAATTCCAGTGGGTCAGAAGTTTACATACACTAAGTTGACTGTGCCTTTAAACAGCTTGGAAAATTCCAGAAAATGATGTCATGGCTTTAGAAGCTTCTGGTAGGCTAATTGACATAATTTGAGTCAATTGGAGGTGTACCTGTGGATGTATTTCAAGGCCTACCTTCAAACTCAGTGCCTCTTTGCTTGACATCATGGGAAAATCAAAAGTAATTAGCCAAGACCTCCGAAAAATAATTGTAGACCTCCACAAGTCTAGTTCATCCTTGGGAGCAGTTTCCAAACGCCTGAAGGTACCACGTTCATCTGTACAAACAATAGTATGCAAGTATAAACACCATGGGACCACGCAGCCGTCATACCGCTCAGGAAGGAGACGCGTTCTGTCTCCTAGAGATGAATGTACTTTGGTGCGAAAAGTGCAAATCAATCCCAGAACAACAGCAAAGGACCTTGTGAAGATGCTGGAGGAAACAGGTACAAAAAAGTCTCTATATCCACAGTAAAACGAGTCCTATATCGACATAACCTGAAAGGCCGCTCAGCAAGGAAAATTATGTGGATATATTGAAGCAACATCTCAAGACATCAGTCAGGAAGTTAAAGCTTGGTTGCAAATGGGTCTTCCAAATGGACAATGACCCCAAGCATTATTGTGGGAAGCTTGTGGAAGGCCACCCGAAACGTTTGACCCAAGTTAAACAATTTAAAGGCAATGCTATCAAATACTAATTGAGTGTATGTAAACTTCTGACCCACTAGGAATGTGATGAAATAAATAAAAGTTGAAATAAATCATTCTCTCTACTATTATTCTGACATTTCACATTCTTAAAATAAAGTGGTGATCCTAACTGACCTAAAACAGGGAATGTTTACTAGGATTAAATGTCAGGAATTGTGAAAAACTGAGTTGAAAAGTATTTGGCTAAGGTGTATGTAAACTTCCGACTTCAAATGTAGGTTGGGGTAAAGTGACTATGCATATATAATAGACAGCGGGTACCAGCAGTGTAAAAACAAATGGGGGGGGGGGGGGGGGGGGTCAACGTAAATAGTCCGGTTGGCCATTTGATTAACCGTTCCGCAGTCTTATGGCTTGGAGGTAGAAGCTGTTAAGGAGCCTTTTGGTCCTAGGCTTGGCGCTGCGGTACCGCTTGCCGTGCGGTAACAGAGAGAACAGTCTATGACTTGGGTGACTGGAGTCTTTGACAATTTTTGGGGCTTTCCTCTGACACCGCCTAGTATATAGGTCCTGGATGGCAGCAAGCTTGGCCCCAGTGATGTACTGGGCTGTACGCACTACCCTCTGTAGCGCCTTACGGTCAGATGCCGAGCAGTTGCCATACCAGGCGGTGAGGCAAACAGTCAGGATGCTCTCGATGGTGCAGCTGTAGAACTCTTTGAGGATCTGGGGACCCATGACAAATCTTTTCAGTCTCCTGAGGGGGAAAAGGTGTTGTCGTGCCCTCTTCACGACTGTCTTGGTGTGTTTGGACCATGATAGTTTGTTGGTGATGTGGACACCAAGGAACTTGAAACTCTCGACCCGCTCCACTACAGCCCCGTCGATGTTAATGGGGGCCTGTCCGGCCCGCCTTTTCCTGTAGTCCACGATCAGCTCCTTTGTCTTGCTCACATTGAGGGAGAGGTTGTTGTACTGGCACCACACTGCCAGGTCTCTGACCTCCTCCCTATAGGCTGTCTCATCTTTATCGGTGATCAGGCCTACCACTGTTGTGTCGTCAGCAAACTTAATGATGGTGTTGGAGTCGTGTTTGGACACGCAGTCGTAGGTGAACAGGGAGTACAGGAGGGGACTAAGCACGCACCCCTGAGGGGCCCCAGTGTTGAGGATCAGCGTGGCAGATGTGTTGTTACCTACCCTTACCACCTGGGGACGGCCCGTCAGGAAGTCCAGGATCCAGTTGCAGAGGGAGGTGTTTAGTCCCAGGGTCCTTAGCTTAGTCATGAGCTTTGTGGGCACTATGGTGTTGAACACTGAGATGTAGTAAATGAACAGCATTCTCACATAGGTGTTCCTTTTGTCCAGGTGGGAAAGGGCAGTGTGGAGTGCGATTGAGATTGCGTCATCTGTGGATCTGTTGGGGCAATATGCGAATTGGAGTGGGTCTAGGGTATCCAGCCTTTCAAAGCACTTCATGGCAACCGACGTGAGTGCTACAGGCGGTAATCATTTAGGCAGGTTACCTCCGCTTCCTTGGGCACAGGGACTATGGTGGTCTGCTTGAAACATGTAGGTATTACAGACTCGGTCAGGGAGAGGTTGAAAATGTCAGTGAAGTGTCATGACTTGCCCTCATGGGTTGAGGATCAAACATGCCGGCTTGGCAAAGGTTTGAACACCCCCTTTCCTGGGGGCCACTTTTATGACCGGTCGTAAATACCGTGCAGACTTTCTCTTCCTTGCCATGAAGTATTGGGAGAAAGGACCTCTTTGTTACCAAAGGAAGTCTTCCCGCCAAAACTCCAACTTTCAAAAGTGGATAATGAAACAATATTCCTACTTAAAAGCATGTGGGAAATGGTTGGTGGGGACTTAAAGAACAATCATGTCAAATTCGTTACTATGTTGTGATGTCATTAAAGATGGTGGAACAACATAACTGTATCTCTGGGGGAGTACACTTCCCAGTTATAAGGTTTGCATCTAATTGTTGTATAAAATGAATGATTAAGTATAATAATACTTTTGTGAAGATAACAATGTGATTTTAGCATTCTAGATGAGATGATTGTTTTCCATATTGATTTGTTCTCAGTCAGTGGCCACGCCCAGATGAGCACAAACATGATTGAACGCCCCTTTTACCCCGAGTGCATAAAAAGCCCTGAAAAACATTTTAACATTAGACCAGCAAGCCCCACGGCTTAAAATGATTTAAACTCTACAGACGTGAAGCGTGAGCTAAACGTTACAAAATGGTTTAAAACTACAACTCCATTACTAAAGGAAGACCAAGCATACTACGGTATAAGCCAGATTTGTTGCAAATGGTTGAATTTCTACAAGACCAGGAAGCGTGAAGCTGAAGCTACACGTTACAAAATGGTAAGACCAGAAAACGTGAGACGTTAGTCCACACGTTTGAAATGGAGAAACTCTGAAACTCTACACGAGGTGAAGAAGACAATGCACTAGACCTTATCATTTCAGTCTGCAGCTGGCATTTATAGTCGTCTAGAGAACTTTCACTAAAGACACGAAGTGAGAAGGACAATCCCTCTCAGACAACCGCTGGTCCATCTGAAGTATACATTCTAACCACTACTACGACCAGAAACTCTACCAAGGCCATTGGTGGGCAAACCAGAGTCCTACATCATCAACTCAACTATCGAGGACAGCTACACATAAATACATGTTGCCTTTCTAATCCGAATGAGCGTTTAGTGGGGTTTTAAGCATTTGTATTTCCGTGAGCATAATTTCCAAAGTAACCACGATAGTTTGAATCTTTGTCTCTCCCTCTACCCAAGCAGTCATGCTATTGTTAGACCAGTCCACTAGGGACCTGTTTTATCATTTAGTTAGTTAGTGAATAAATAATTAAGCCAATTTGTGTATTGCTAATTCATCAATAAGGTTAGGGTTCTTGCAGGTTCAAGGATTTTGCGACGTTCAGAATGAGACTGATAAGAGGTTTGATAAGTGACTGTTATCGATATATAACATATATATATTCTAAGAGTTTAATTTGGGAGATGGTAACTCGTTAAACAACTTCTTATGTGGTGCCCTAAATTCCTAATGAGTTAATTACATGATTAATTTAATCCAGTGACAATTAAACATAGTTAGGTGATTTGATAATTAACAGTCATACATTAAAGTAAGTCACGTCACGACAGAAGACACTTGCCAGTTGGTCCGCGCATGCTTTGAGTACACGTCCTGGTAATCCGTCTGGCCCCGCTGCTTTGTGAATGTTGACCTGTTTAAAGGTCTTGCTCACATCGGCTACCGAGAGCGTTATCACACAGTCGTCCGGAACAGCTGGTGCTCTCATGCATGCTTCAGTGTTGCTTGCCTCAAAGCGAGCATAAAAGGCATTTAGCTCGTCTGGTAGGCTCGCGGCTGGGTTTCCCTTTGTAGTCCGTAATAGTTTGCAAGCCCTGCCACATCCGACGAGTGTCAGAGCCGGTGTAGTAGGATTCAATCTTAATCCTGTACTGACGCTTTGCCTGTTTGATGGTTCGTCTGAGGGCGTAGCGGGATTTCTTATAAGCGTCCGGATTAGTTTCACGCTCCTTAAAAGCGGCAGCTCTAGCCTTTAGCTCGATGCGGATGTTGCCTGTAATCCATGGCTTCTGGTTGGGATATGTACGTACGATCACTGTGGGGACGACATCGTCGATGCACTTATTGATGAAGCCGATGTCTGAGGTGGTATACTCCCCAATGCCATTGGATGAATCCCGGAACATATTCCAGTCTGTGCTAGCAAAACAGTCCTGTAATGTAGCATCTGACCACTTCCGTATTGAGCTAGTCACTGGTACTTCCTGCTTTAGTTTTTGCTTGTAAGCAGGAATCAGGAGGATAGAATTATGGTCAGATTTGCCAAATGGAGGGCGAGGGAGAGCTTTGTATGCGTCTCTGTGTGTGGAGTAAAGGTGGTCTAGAGATTTTTTTCCCTCTGGTTGCACATGTGACATGCTGGTAGAAATGAGGTAAAACAGATTTAAGTTTGCCTGCATTAAAGTCCCACTAGGAGCGCCACTTCTGGATGAGCATTTTCTTGTTTGCTTATGGCCTTATACAGCTCGTTGAGTGCGGTCTTAGTGCCAGCATCGGTTTGTAGTGGTAAATAGACGGCTACGAATAATATAGATGAGAACTCTCTTGGTAGATAGTGTGGTATACAGCTTATCATCAGGCGAGCAATACCTCGAGACTTCTTTAATATTAGACATCGCGCACCAGCTGTTATTGACAAATAAACACACACCCCTGCCCCTCGTCTTACCAGACGTAGCTTCTCTGTCCTGCCGATGAATGGATATTACAGTTTTTAATGTCCCGTTGGTAGGATATTCTTGATCGTAGATCATCCATTTTGTTATCCAATGATTGCACATTGGCCAATAGAACGGATGGTAGTGGAAGTTTACTCACTCGCCTATGAATTCTCAGAAGGCAGCCCGACCTCCGCCCCCTTTTTCTCCGTCTTTTCTTCACGCAAATGACACGGATTTCGGGCATTTCCTGAGAAAGCAGTATATCCTCCGTGTCAGACTCGTTAAAGAAAAAATCTTCATCCAGTGCGAGGTGGGTAATCGCTGTTCTGATGTCCAGAAGTTATTTTCAGTCATAAGAGACGGTAGCAGCAACATTATGTACACAATAAGTTAAAAAAATAAGTTACAAACAACGCGAAAAAACTAGCAAAATAGCACAGTTGGTTAGGAGCCTGTAAAATGTTGATGGTGTGCGCGTTGCGTACACGTTTGTGGGAGGTATTGTCTGTAATGAAAAATTACAAGTTACGCGCAAAGACAACAACTCGCACAGCATCGACATTCACCTTTCAGAACAAAGACAAAGGGAGATGAAAGGAGAGAGAAAAAGTATTCAACAAATGGGAGAGAGAGGATATAAACTTGGAAAAGTACCTTTTTGAAGCTTCTGAAAATAGCTTTCTGCTCTGTTTTCTGTCATTTACTTGTATGTTTACCTCAGTGAGTGTCCTTCAGAGCAGAATACAGTGGAGTAGGTAAATACCCCTCAGAGCCTGCTCCATTTCCAGTGGGCGGCCCACTTATCTGCCGGCCTGCCTGGCCTCTGCTTGCAGCTTCACAGACGAGAGAGGCCAATTTGGTGATTCATATCACAAAACTGCAGTTGTGATCGCTCAAAATGAAATCATATTGCTTGGCTAAGAGGGAATAGCCTACTGTGTTACCCACGCTCTACTTTTCAAGCGATTACAAAGGAGCTGCGTGTACTGGACGAACCAGGGAGGCAAAAACGTGTACACAGCACTGCGTAAATAGGCCTAGACACACAACACACATTCAAATAGATCCTCAAGACCAGTGGCGGTCGGTGCCGTTTAAGATCAGGGAGGATGTTTCAAAATAATACAAAATATATATTAATAATATGAGCATGGCCTTATTTCTATTACAGCATATTGGATGGCTGTCATCCATATTCCATTCACCCAGCTCAATGTAACATGGATAGGTTTAGGCTACTACATAATACTCACATTTTCCCTATACCCATCATGAAGTTGCAACAACCTAGCCTACGAATGACAGTTTACAACGTAGGTGTACAGGTCGAGAGAACATTTGTAGAAATCAAGATGACAGTCAGTGACACATTCAATACCGCCTTGCACACTCGTCTGCATCTAGCTGATCTAGGTTGTAATCATTAGTCCAAACAGTTGCAAACAACAATTTCTATTGGACAAATGCAAGTATGTTTATCCCTAGGGATGTAGCTCAGTTGATAGAGCATGGCGTTTGCAACGCCAGGGTTGTGGGTTCGATTCCCACGGGGGGCCAGTATATATAAAAATATATATATATATAAAAAATATGTGTTCACTAACTGTAAGTCGCTCTGGATAAGAGCGTCTGCTAAATGACTAAAATGTAAAAAAAATGTGGGAACATGTCGAGCCAGCTGAGGCGCGGAAGCCTGACAAACCAGCTGAGGCACAGGACCCTGACGAGCCAGCTGAGGAGCTGCAGGACGATGCCGACCAGAGGGACGGTCCCGAGGACCAGGGTCGGACAAATAGCTTCTCCTGAGACCTGGAGGCCGGTCGCCTCTGCTGAGGCACGGGAACCTGTCAAGCTTGCTGAGGCATGCGAGCCTGACGAACCGGCTGAGGCACGGGAGCCTGACGAGCCGATTGAGGCATGGGAGCCTGACGAGCCGGCTGAGGCATGAGAGCCTGACGAACCAGCTGAGGCATGGGAGGTTGCGTCGGCTGTGGCTTTCGGACCCAACATCACCTAAAAAATAAAAAATAATCCCTGATGCGTCCCTTTGGTGAGGCGTTATTCGCGTATGCTCGAAGTCGGGAAGTAAGTACAGGGAGTGAATTTTATAATAAATGAAACAAAACAAGAAACACAAGTAGCGTACAGGCATGAAACACAGGAACAGAATCAATAACATCTGGGGAAGGAACCAAAAGGGAGTGACAGATATAGGGGAGGTTATCAGGAAAGTGATGGAGTCCAGGTGAGTCTCATAATACCATGCAGCTGCGCGTAACGATGGTGGCAGGTGTGCGTAATGAACAGTCAACTGGCGACCTCGAGCGCTGGAGAAGGGGAGCGGGAGTAGACGTGACAATACCATAACCACTAACCTCTACACACATCCTACATCGTTGTCACCATATTATCTAACGTCATAGTCAACATAGCTACTAGAACTAGTGTGTTAATAAACCCGCTACAATCACGCAGTACAGTGTACAGCAAGCAGTTTAGCAGTTACACCGGCGAGCCCCGGTGAGAATACATTAATAAAACCGAAAGCTTACCTTGATTTGGAAGAGTTCTAGTATTGAATAGCCTTAGCCAGCTAGCTAACATAAATAGCATTCCTCTCTGTTTGAGCCGGGTGTTTGAGTAGGCTAAATTAGCTAGCTGCTATAGCTAGCTAAGTAAGTGAAAGTGAAAGAAATACAACGAAATATCTCTCTCTCTCTCTCTCTCTCTCTCTCTCTCGCTCTTGCTTCTCCTTCATTTTTGAAGAAATTATTTGTTAAAAACTGTTCAAGTATTGTCTTTCTCTCTCTGTGAGTCTCTGTGCTAGCTAGCTGTAGATCATTCTCTGATTCTTTGATTGGGTGGACAACATGTCAGTTCATGCTGCAAGCGCTCTGATAGGTTGGAGGATGTTCTCCGGAAGTCATCATAATTACTGTGGAAGGGGGTGAGAACCTAGATTTTGCATTGAAGTTAATGTACCCAGAGGAGGACGGAAACTAACTGTCCTCCGGCTACACTATGGTGCTACCCCAGAGAGTGCTGTTGAGGCTACTGTAGACCGTCATTGCAAAACAGTGTGTTTTAATCAATTATTTGGTGACGTGAATATATTTAGTATAGTTATATCTAAAAATGATAACTTTTTTAATGTTTCACTATTTTTATGAAATTCACTGAGGAGGATGGTCCTTCCCTTTCTCCTCTGAGGAGCCTCCACTGCTCAAGACACAGACTACACCGCATAAACACATAGGCTACACACACTATGCAAGCTAGGTGAGTGGCAAGCCATGTGAGTGGGGAGTTCATTGATCAGTGACTCACTACTTCAGTGGCAGTTTAAAAATAAACAACCTCGAGGCCCCGTTAAAACGGGTCTGGGTGGCTGTTAATGCACACAATGGTGGTGGAGCACCTCCTCAGAACCTCTCTCTCTGCGAGCAGGCTTCTTAGAGTGCTGGGCATGCACCATAGCCACGCTTTAGTTTTACGGCCCTAATCAGTGACAACACCTGAAGGCATTAAAACACCGGGCCAGGCCATCAAATTAATGACACACACAAGGAAAATAACACCCGCTGCCAGTGGAGAAGACTTTAACATCTGAAAGATTTAATTCGCCAAGTTCCTTAGTTCCTCAATAAACTTTTCATAACTACCTGCTTTTATGGCAAAGATTCATTTTTAGTGTATTACAATGTTTTCAAGCAGCACACTGCATTGTCATTGCATGCATGGGGGTGTAAGAAAACAATTGCCTGGCTAAGAATGACCTAGCTCAACAAATCGAAATACTATAGTTATCTGACTGAGGCATTATCCACAACAAAACAACCAGCAATTTCTGTCAAAACAAATGCTTCAGGACAATGTGGACCTACTGTACGTAGAGCATGTGAAGTCAATGGCTAGGCCTATTGTGTTTTATGCAAGCTTAGCGAGATCTCTGAGCATAGCATATCCATCACACATCACCAAGCCACAAGTCCACTCCAGGTTCCACCATATACTCCATCATCCCCCCACACTGCGACCCACCCAGGTAGGCAGGCAGGTGAATGAACCCCTGCTTCAGGCCCGGAAGGAGCCATCTATCCAGTGTGCTCTGGATGTGATGTGGCAGGCTGACAGAGATGAGGTGAGGGCCTAGCCGAGTGTCCACAGGGGAGCGAGGCTGACACACTGAGGGCAGGGAGGGGCATTGATTTCAGAGCAAGAGGCCGGGCTGAGAGTTGAGTAAGATTTGTCCTCCCTCCATCTCCCCCTATATCCCCCCCACCCATCCCCCCTTCCGACCCCACCCCAATAAACAGAATACACACAATAAACAGAATGTACACAATAAACGTAATATACGGACAGAATGTATAAACAATGAATTTTCACAAATGTTAATTGTGGCACATGAGAATAGTCTTTGAGATTATCTGTATAATGAAAAGCACTATGTAAAAAACATAGATTATTGGCCCAGGGGCCAGTTGCACCAGTTGGACGTAAGGGGGTCGTAACTCTACACCGGACCTAAAAATGATACCTGTTGCACTACCTGGGCGTAAGCCCTTCTATGTGTTACGCCTGGTAGGGAGCAGACAGGGTGTTAGATCGGGACCACCTTCATTATGATAAGCATCGAAAATAATATGAATCTACATTTTCAAAAGTATGGGAGTTTTGAGTTCATATTTCACAACCTCCGCTGGCTTTTGGAGTTGCCTAGATGTGCGAATCAATAGCAAAATAATAGGTTACATTATTGCTAAATGTTTCTGAAAAGTGATAGATGCGCAAACGAATCGATGAGCTATACCACCTCCACTTATTTGCCCAGTCAGAGATCAATTAACCATATACAGATGGAGATTTAGTGAAACAAAATCACATTGATTAATTTTCAGACAAGTCACTGGCTTTTGGTTGGAAGTAGCTATAGGCTACTACGCGAGTGAAGAGCAACATAATCCACTAATTGACATAGCCTAACATGCTAACAAAATGTTCTGATCAGTCCTGCTAATAGATGAGCCAACTAGGCTAATGGTGATGAACACTCACCTATTCCTCAGCCTAATGTTAGCCAAATATCCAAATGGAGATTCAGTGAAAACTAAAATCTGACAATGACTGATTTATCAAGACGTCTCAAAGCAGTGCGATGGCGCTGTCCCAATCAAAACGGTGCTGAAATGATCATCTAGAGCGCACACGGCTATTGCTTTACATTTATTATAACGGTTGGATGACTTTGGAAGTTTCAGTAAGGAACAATTTGATACATGCCTTCAATTGCATTAGCCTTTTATTGCAATATTTCCGTCATTCAGTGATATTTATTCCCACAGTAATTATTTATGGATCCATCCACTTGTGGTTAAGAAAATGTGAATGCATAGTGGTAAGCTAGGATGGTAACAGCTTAGTAACGGGCGCTGCCTAGCAACCATCATTTTGAAACATAAAATCTTGTGAACGTGCATTGCTTACGCCAGAGTTAGCTACAGCTAGTCTTCTTTTTGGTTGGTGCAACAGGTGTAAACTCTGATCACAAAGTTGGGCGTAGCTACGACCGACCTAGCATTTAACCCCCTAGAGTCTAAGGCTGGGGAGGGGGGTTCTACTAAGCTAACATATGGAACAGTTTTAAGATGGTCATACCAAGGATCATTTAGCTATTTGATTTGGAATTTTAGGACCCCTTTAGATATAAGATTATTTTATTTTTTTGCCATTACTGCTATTAGTCCATAGAAACGCATCGAATAACAGATTCATACATGGAAAAACAGATAGTCCCAAAAAATATCAAAAGACCAACTTTTGTACGCCCAACTGGTACAACCGGCCCCAGAGGTTCACTATGCTCTTCAATGCCTGGAATTCATATGGTTAGTCCAGCTAGAGAAGTCAATCATGAAGCAAGCTGTTCATCAAAGGATGAAGCTGGAGATTTGCTTACAGAGGAGCCACAGTATGTAGGCTACACAGATATATTGTGTTCGTGGGAGAGTGACCTTTACATAAATTAACTACGATGATGATACCCCCTTCAGAGTTACCCTTTACATAGCAGTCTCTGTGGACTGCTTTAAACTAAACCCAACAGATTGAATGTAAAATGTTGCTTAATGCCCATAAAGTTGTTTGCTCAACAAATCTGCGAGAGGGCTTTCAACTATAGCTGAAACAACCAGCAGTGAGATCCATGGAAATGAGGTCAGCCGCTGAGGCTCCCCACAGGGATAATGCCTTGAATGATAGTCCAGTCTCTGGATTAGCAAAAGTGAGCCTCTGAGCAAAAGAAGAAAACACTTTCCTCCCCTCAATGCCTTCAAAACAAGCAACTTCTCCTCAGCTCATATCTCAAACGGAGCTGCAGGTCTTTCAGGGGTGCTGGTTTCAGGATGCTAGCTGCAGGAGGCAAACGCAGGATGAACAAACAACCCAGGCCGAGGCAGAACAGACACTTTGCGCCAGACCTCCTCCTGCTCTGCACGGATTTATTCACACTATATGCGGGCGAGAGGCGTGCGCTGCTGAAAGTAATCCGTTTCCTGTGGAGGTTGGGGGAGGTTGTTCGGCAGCCGCACCGTGGTGGTGCCGCATGTCAACTGCAGACGGCGCTATGACAATGAAAAAGGTGTCTCTGCTATTATATTGTACACAAGGCCTTCTGGGCCACCTCTGTCAATCCCAAATCCCTGCTGAAAGGCATCAATCACGCTCGAAGAATTAGCAGCGTCAGCCTCCCCTGTGGCTTCAATTTCTCTGTCACTCCTAGAGTTCAGAACTGGTATCGAGGCAAAACCTGCACTTCTTTTCCTCTACTTCTCTAGCTGTTGTGCCACCATAAAACAATCTTGGCCTAATAAGTGCAACGACAAATTACCCTGGCTGTCACACTTTCTGACATAGTAGGCCGACATATCAGCAGACGATTACAAAAGGAGGCCAAAAAGTCCAACAAATTTACACTAGAAATTGCCAAGCAATGGTGTCCGAATGAGAATTGGAATGTTGAGCCTCTGTCACAGTATTAAACTGTTAGACTATAAACTGAAATCAAAGGAAGAGGGCCTTCAAAAAGGCAACCAGCGTTGGGCAGGCAAGCCCAAGTGTGTTCTGGGGATGAGGCCAAAGGTTATATTGCTTTCCCACCGTCTCTCCCTCCGTTCACTTTGTTCTTCTCCGTCTTGAAAGTGAGGACAGGTGTCGTGAGTGAGAGGGTTGTCCGTCCTCCTGCTGTGCACTGATCAAACTCTCGTTAGTGGAATTTGTTTGATGTTCCCCGACAGTGAGAGTAATGAGTTGGTGGTTGAAGCAGAGTAGATGTGACAGGGATCTTCTTGATAGTGCCTGAGTACATACAGTATGTCTGTTTCCCTGCCTTCTGTGCTTTCAGTTGCCTCAAGCATACCTTTAACTTTGACTCAGCTGGATGTCAGGCAGGCAGTTAAGAGCAGACTCCTCTGTGGAATTGTAGTGGAGCTCATGCAAGCTAATGGAGGCTTTCAGGTATATTACAAATATACAGATGTAGGATCTTTATTTGATCACTCTTTTCTTGCTGAGGAAATGCAAACTTGTAGTGTATTCGAGGTTTAAAAAGGCTTCTAAAGTTTGTAATTTCCACTTTAAAATGTCAGACTTGATTTCCCCTAACGACAAATGTATCAACCCGTACAAAAATGTCCACATAAACATTAAAATGTCCTGTTGCTGCAGGATCATTTTCCTGCTGTAGTGGACTGGCTCAAATTATGACCCTACATCTGTATCAGCGCTCCAATGCCAGTAAAATTAAAATTAAATGACACGAGTTATGACAATATGATTTCTGCCTCTTACAATTTCTGTTTGATCTTGGGGCGCATGTCACCTGCTATTCTTGCCAAGTGAAATCAAATCACGAAACAATACAAATGAAGGATAGAGCTATGTTTCCCTTGTGAAACACAAAAGGAATCAACAAAGCTGTAAAACAACGATTGCTTTTCAATATTCTATAATTATGTATTTAGGTAACATATCCCCTTTTCAACATTGTTTTTAAGAATGTTTAATCACAAATGCTGCTGACAGACATATGATAGGCTACTCATGATGGACCACGTCAAATTGGCTAGCTAGCTAATGACAGATCACGTCAACTTTCAGGGGATAAACTAGATACTTATCTACAAATATTGTTAGATTCTCTTGCCATCTGGTGATGACAGTAGTCAGACATCTTTACCAGGACGAGTTTTATCAAACTCTCTCCAAAAGCGTAATCTCTGATGAAGCAAGATAAATTACACACTTTGTTTGCTTAGCTAGCACATATCTGAAAATGCATGATCAAATGATGTTTACTGATCATGAAAATCATGCAGTTATTTGCTGTATAACTCTGATGACAGAGCTAAATGTGTGCAATTGTTTTCCATGGCATAATCGGAAATTAGTAGTTCGGACTACTCTTCAAGAAGTGATCATATTACAACCAAATATTTATTTGACAATCCCTTGAAAACGGCACACAGTTGTCAATGGTTTTAGCGGAGCAGGGGGTCTCTCACCTTACTGTGACGTTTATTGATAACAACATATCAATATTTTTTTAGTGTTGGACATATTGGTCAATAATGTCAAAAGAGGATCAATCACAGTAGGATATTGAACACACGTATCATCAACTCCCTGATTTAATTGGTGAATAAACTAGGCTAATTGCAGTGAAGACTATTATTAGCAGAGTATTTAGCTTACAAGGACAACTCAATTCAGGCAACCTGACTCATCATACTACTTAGCCACAAGGACACCACTATGGGAAGAGAGGAAATAATATATTACAACAAGTCTATTCACATTATTTAATATTTTTAACTGCACGCTCATTGTTATTGGAGAGTGGTTCTTGGAATGGAGGGACATTCTGTGAAAGTGATAGGCCTACAGTCTCCACCTGGCTTTGTCGACCAGTTAGTGTTTATATATGTCCTCTGTATTTCCGTATGAGATAATTAACTTCTGAGAAGAAATTGTGTTTTGCAGCGGCAATAAATGTCTATTAAAGCCATCTAATAAAATGCAAGCAGGTCTTCAAGGAGAATAATAAACGGGGGCCATCATAATTGCAAACTGAAGCTTCAAAAAAACACATAGGCATGACTATAGTCCCTTATAAGGTAAATGGCTTTGGCAAGCATTTTCCACTGGCGGCTGCAGCTGCAAAGGAGAAAAAGGTCACAGTGGTTTCAGCATTCATAGAAATAGAATGAATAGAAAGGGCGTCTCCATTCAAGTCAATTATGGGATAATGGGCGAACTGGCAGCCATTTTGAGTGTACCATTCCCAGGAAGCATAATCAGGAAGTGTACCCTTCAATCTGTGCTGTGATTTGTTGAGTCAACTCAACTGACAGTACAAAAAATTAACTCCTCTCACTGTCAACTGCATTTATTTTCAGCAAACTTAACATGTGTAAATATTTGTAATAACATAACAAGATTCAACAACTGAGACATACACTGAACAAGTTCCACAGACATGTCACTAACATAAATTGAATAATGTGTCCCTGAACAAACGGGGAGGAGGTCAGTATCTGGTGTGGCCACCAGCTGCATTAAGTACTGCAGTGCATCTCCTCCTCATGGACTGCACCAGATTTGCCAGTTCTTGCTGTGAGATGTTACCCCACTCTTCCAACAAGGCACCTGCAAGTTCCCGGACATTTCTGGGGGGAATGGCCCTAGCCCTCACCCTCCGATCCAACAGGTCCCAGACGTGCTGAATGGGATTGAGATCCGGGCTCTTCGCTGGCCATGGCAGAACACTGACATTCCTGTCTTGCAGGAAATCACTCACAGAACGAGCAGTATGGCTGGTGGCATTGTCATGCTGGAGGGTCATGTCAGGATGAGCCTGCAGGAAGGGTACCACATGAGGGAGGAGGATGTCTTCCCTGTAACGCACAGCGTTGAGATTGCCTGCAATGACAACAAGCTCAGTCCGATGATGCTGTGACACACCGCCCCAGAACATGACGAACCCTCCACCTCCAAATCGATCCCGCTCCAGAGTACAGGCCTCGGTGTAACGCTCATTCCTTCGACGATAAACGCGAATCCGACCATCACCCCTGCTGAGACAAAAAAACGCGACTCGTCAGTGACGAGCACTTTTTGCCAGTCCTGTCTGGTCCAGCGACGGTGGGTTTGTGCCCATAGGCAACGTTGTTGCTGGTGATGTCTGGTGAGGACCTGCCTTACAACAGGCCTACAAGCCCTCAGTCCAGCCTCTCTCAGCCTATTGTGGACAGTCTGAGCATTGATGGAGGGATTGTGCATTCCTGCTGTAACTCGGGCAGTTGTTGTTGCCATCCTGTACCTGTCCCACAGGTGTGATGTTCGTATGTATCGATCCTGTGCAGGTGTTGTTACATGTGGTCTGCCACTGCGATGACGATCAGCTGTCCGTCCTGTCTCCCTGTAGCGCTGTCTTAGGCGTCTCACAGTACGGACATTGCAATTTATTGCCCTGACCACATCTGCAGTCCTCATGTGTCCTTGCAGCATGCCTAAGGCACGTTCACGCAGATGAGCAGGGACCCTGGGCATCTTTCTTTTGGTGTTTTTCAGAGTCAGTAGAAAGGCTACTTTAGTGTACTAAGTTTTCATAACTGTGATCTTAATTGCCTACTGTCTGTAAGCTGTTAGTGTCTTAACGACTGTTCCACAGGTGCATGTTCATTAATTGTTTATGGTTCATTGAACAAGCATGGGAAACAGTGTTTAAACCCTTTACAATGAAGATCTGTGAAGTTATTTGGATTTTTATGAATTCTCTTTGAAAGACAAGGTCCTGAAAAAGGGACGCTTCTTTATTTGCTGAGTTTACATTCCATTGCATGAACCACATCAGTTAGCATTATTTGAATGAACATTCTGCATTACTATGGCAATCCAGCATCAGTTGATAGATCATTCCAAAATACCATGGAATTTATTGCATCACAATACCAGGCAGCCATTGTGAGTGTACCCATGAGTTTACCAGTCAAATTGCCAGGTTTAGAGGTTCCAAGCCTGTTCTATTCATTCTATTTCTATGTCAGCAATCACATACTTCAGAAGCCAAGCTATCTATTAATCTTTAAATGCTCATTTAATGTGCAATTGAGCTACAAAGCACTGAGAATAAATACAGCCATGAAATCATGGAGGCCTAAAAGGGATTGTGTGCGCGTATAGATCAGGGGTGTTAAACATACAAGCCCATCCAATCCGGCCCGTGGGGTGGTTTGAGAAAAAAAAAATTGACGGCTAGAAAATATAACACATTTTCAGTGCGGCCCTCCGGAACTCGGTGAAGACCGAATGCGGCCTGCGGGCCAAACGTTTGACACCCCTGATCTAGATGGTCTAGCCTATTGTCATAACGAATTAATGGTTTAATGTTGCTCTTTCAAATTTAAAAAGGAGGCCAATATGAAGCGAAACGTCAGAGAAAATATGCAAGCCATAACAATTTTGAGTCACCCAGTGTCCGGTCAAGGCCCTCCAGCCCCAGTGATTGATCAATATAGGCACACATATTTTTAACCACAACTACAGTGTAAATTTGATCTCTCAGGTGAAATGTAATTGTAAATACAGGGCTCAGGTATCGATTTGATCTCTCAGGTGAATACAGGGCTCAGGTATCGATTTGATCTCTCAGGTGAAATATGCTATGAGGGGCCTTCCTCTTTTGAGGCGTGTTTATCTGCTTACGTGTGTGTGTGTGTGTGTGTGTGTGTGTGTGTGTGTGTGTGTGTGTGTGTGTGTGTGTGTGTGTGTGTGTGTGTGTGTTTCTCTTGTTCTCAACAAGCCACTGGATTGAAGAGTTAGGCTAGGCTACAAAGAAAGAATATCAGAAACGTAATCATGACCACCCATATAGGCCAAAACAGAAATACGGGTGGGTGTTTTTGTTCTCCCTCCAAATCCATGGTATCTTTTGTCATGAATAAGACTCTAACACTGAGTCCCGAATAAGACTCTTACACTGAACATAACAGCTTTTTCTCTTTCTCACACAGAAGGCGATGATGACCTGCAACCAGAATACAAATTGGCTTTTTCTTTAAGCGCAAGGATGAATCACGGAGAAAAGGAACAGTGCAAGGCCCGGGTATTGATTCAGTTTCTATGGCCACAAATACTTTACTGCATAATAAGCCTATGCTTCAAGCCCATTCCCTTTAAGGCTCCAAATGGCTTTGCCATTATCGACAAATCACTGCTCTCTCTGGTGGAGCAATATGTCAGTGACCAACAGGGAAAAGAGCAGTAGCAACATACCAGCCAACCCTCCCAAAAATGTAGTAGTAATAGTTATTCTCCAGGATTTAGGCTAAGGTCTAGGCGGTATTCTGTACGGAGCTGAAATTGGCCTCTTCCTGAAAGTGCTTGATGGGGAATTTGTTTATGACCTTCAGCGAGAGGAGGAAGTCAATGATGGCTCTCATCCGCACTTCAGCGGAGCGGGCAACTTGACAGAGGGGCAGTGGGCCAACTCCCAGGATTTGCTGTTGTCATCATAACTAAAGTACCGCACGCTGTTTATCGTTTAATTTGCTTAAGTGCTGCGTACATATTATGAGGCAATCGCTACAAGTAACCTTTTGGCTCCAATGGGAAGAAACCAAAGTTTATCAAGCTATGCAAGATAGGAAAGTCGGATGCACCCGAGAAAAGATTGTAAGTGCTGACACGTTAATGTAAACAATGCTGACACGTCAATGTAAACAATGCTGATCAACCCACAACACACTTACTTGATTGTGTGCAATGGCCATACCATCTACAAGGGAAAAGTGGATCACTATACCACCAACTCCTGAAAGGAAACTGAAAAATGACTTCTTACAAGCCACCTGCCTAGCTACATTTATTCCATCTAGCCTATTAAGGAATCGTAGTAATGAAGAGCATGCCTTGTCTCTTAAAACAGTGGTTTGAGAATAACTTCCAGGCAGATGAAGGATGGAAGAGTATCTGAATACCAGTCATTGTCTACTGAAGCAATAGGACAAAGATCTCCAGCTGCAGCCTTCAGTCTACTGAAGCGATAGGACAAAGAGCTCCAGCTGCAGCCTTCAGTCTACTGAAGCGATAGGACAAAGAGCTCCAGCTGCAGCCTTCAGTCTACTGAAGCAATAGGACAAAGATCTCCAGCTGCAGCCTTCAGTCTACTGAAACAATAGGACAAAGAACCCCAGCTGCTGCCTTCACTGAGTGACACGCTTTGTTGTAGCAGTAACAAACTTGGTTTCTCTTTTTTATTAAAAAGCAAGTGCTAAGGGGAATGTAAAAAACAGCCTAGAGTAACATGTCGTGACATGCCTTTCATTATTGTGATGACTATTATTTATCTAATAATTACCTACTATGTTTAATTGTTACTAGATTAAATTAATCATGTAACAATTAACTCATTAGGAATTTGGGGCACCACGGGAGAAGTTGTTTAACGAGTTACCGTTTCCCAAATTAACTCTAAAGATATCTAGATATCTCTTATATCATTTAACAGTAATTTATTAATAATTTACCTCATATCAGTCTCATTCTGAAAGTCGTAGGCTCTTTAAGTCTGCACAAACCCGGGTCTTACTGATCATTCTGTACCACACACATTTATTTACTAACTAATTAAAAATGATAACACAAGATACAAACACATACACGGTATAGGTAGGGATTAGAAACGTAATACAATGAAAACGGGTCCCTAGCGGACTAACACAATATGACACTTGTTACAAAAGATGCCGAGTTAAAGAGAGAGAGAGAGAGAGAGAGAGAGAGAAAAACACTTGGATACACATGGACCTAAGCTCATAGTAATCCTAATACTTTGCCAGAACTGCCGCCCGTTTGGTAAGAAGTAATGCATGTATTTACGTGTTTGTCTTTGTCGTCTCTGTTGGACCCAGGCCTTCGAGGGAAGGGTCGATTGGGCCGTCTCTTTTCAGATGGCCTTTTAGATGTAAGGCTCAGATGTAAGGCTCAGATTGTCCACAAGAGGTCACAATGTCCTTCTTCTTAGTAGTCTGTTTACTTTCACTCGTTCTGGAAGTGGTCTTCTGAGGACGGCTAATCAGCCGTGTCGATGATCCCCTGTGGGGTGATGAGAGCAGTGTAGTAGACAATGGTTTGAAGAGAGTAACAGGATGGTCCCACTTAAATTCACCTTCTTAGATACAGTACTTAGAACAGCTACTCAGCCGTAACATTGATTGTTAGTTGAGGCAACTTTGTCGTCTTCAACTCGTGTTGATTTTCAGGGTCGGGACCAATGTGGACAAAAGCTGCAGCTTGAAGTCCGTCTAGTCTGATCTGATAATTCTTATCTCAGTCTTTTATGCACTCTGGTAAAGAGGGGGGTTTCCGTCATACAGACACGCTCTCTGAGCTCCCTCGGGCGTGGCCAGTTACGAGGCAAAAGTATTACTATCACTATGATTTTGTTAGAAAGCTAAAATCACATTCCTATCTTCATGAACACATTGTCTTCCTCCTTGATATTTTCTACCCAAGGTAAAGGATGTAAGCCTGATATCCACAGTGTAAAAGCTCTTCAAGTCACAATGTTTTCCTTATAACGCCTTTATACAATTTTTTATCACAAAATAGACATTTTCCACATTCCATTTCTCATCATTCCCAACGTTTGGATGTTGAAATATATTGTCCCAATGTTCATTGTTGGATGTTGAAGTTTTGGGTGGCAAAAGTCTCTGAAACAAAGGACATTCCTTTCACCATACTAGGATGCCAGAGATAGATTCTCCTATCTCTAATTTATGGCAGTATTAAGGTGTCAAGACCGGCAAAGTTGTTTACAGACAGATTATTTCACTTATAATTCACTGTATCACAATTCCAGTGGATCAGAAGTTTACATACACTAAGTTGACTGTGCCTTTAAACAGCTTGGAAAATTCCAGAAAATGATGTCTTGGCTTTAGAAGCTTCTGATAGGCTAATTGACATCATTTGAGTCAACTGGAGGTGTACCTGTGTATGTATTTCAAAGCCTACCTTCAAACTCAGTGCCTCTTTGCTTGACATCATGGGAAAATCAAAAGAAAAATCAGCCAAGACCTCAGAAAGAAAATTGTAGACCTCCACAAGTCTGGTTAATCCTTGAAAGCAATTTCCAAACACCTGAAGGTACCACGTTCATCTGTACAAACAATAGTACGCAAGTATAAACACCATGGAACCACGCAGCCATCATACCGCTCAGGAAGGAGACGCGTTCTGTCTCCTAGAGGTGAACGTACTTTGGTGCGAAAAGTGCAAATCAATCCCAGAACAACAGCAAAGGACCTTGTGAAGATGCTGGAGGAAACAGGTACAAAAGTATCTATATCTACAGTAAAACAAGTCCTATATTGACAACCTGAAAGGCCGCTCAGCAAGAAGAAGCCACTGTGGCCATAATGACCAGCATTATGTTTGGAGGAAAAAGGAGGTGGATGGCAAGCCGAAGAACACCATCCCAACCGTGAAGCACGGGGGTGGCAGCATCATGCTGTGGGGGTGCTTTGCTGCAGGAGGGACTGATGCACTTCACAAAATAGATGGCAACATCTCAAGACATCAGTCAGGAAGTTAAAGCTTGGTTGCAAATGGGTCTTCCAAATGGACAATGAACCCAAGCATACTTCCAAAGTTGTGGCAAAATGGCTTAAGGACAACAAAGTCAAGGTATTGGAGTGGCCATCACAAAGCCCTGACCTCAATCCTATAGAAAATGTGTGGGCAGAACTGAAAAAGCATGTGCAAGCGAGGAGGCCTACAAACCTGACTCAATTACACCAGCTCTGTCAGGAGGAATGGGCCAAAATTCACCAAACTTATTGTGGGAAGCTTGTGGAAGGCTACCCGAAACGTTTGACCCAAATTAAACAATTGAAAGGCAATGCTACCAAATACTAATTGAGTGTATGTAAACTTCTGACCCACTGGGAATGTGATGAAATAAATAAAACCTGGAATAAATCATTCTCTACTATTATTCTGACATTTCACATTCTTAAAATAAAGTGATGATCCTAACTGACCTAAGACAGGGAATTTTTACTAGGATTAAATGTCAGGAATTGTGAAAAACTGAGTTTAAATGTATTTGGCTAAGGTGTATGCAAACTTCTGACTTCAACTGTATGTACAAATCAGCTTCCTAATAGGCTACCTGTCACCATCCCACCTTCATTTGGAAAGAAAGAAACTGTCAACAAAGGGTTGAGCAACTTCGGAGTGATCAAACTGAAGCGGCATAAGTTTTGAGGCAGTGGAGTAGAATAGACATGTTTAAATACAGTAGTATTCATATTTTAATGAGCTTGCGAGCGCAATGTACAGGCTGTGGAGAAATAGCGGAAGAAGCAGCCTATTCAGTGTGGGTTTCTACATAAGAGGACAATTAAGCTTCCCGTTGTTTGTGATCACAAACAACGGGAAGCTGTTTGATGCATGGTTGCTGGCTGCGGAGGTGACGCAATAGCGTTTTGTGGGCCCATGACATTGAGTTAGTATGACAGGCACATTAGCATATTGAAACGTAAACTTCCCCCATCTCTTCATAATTTCCTCAACTCAAGCCAGAGAACTAGGCTATGTGTATAGATAACAGGCGGCCGGTGGCAACTTCATTGGGGAGGACGGGCTCATAGTAATGGCTGGAACGGAATAAAATAAATCAGGGTTCTCTCAGAATAATGTAAGATGGGAGCTGAGCCACCTTATGGATTGTCTGCACCACTATGTATGAAAAAAAGTGTTTTATTATTTTTATTTTATTTGTTATCATTTAAGCCAGGCACCACACAGATAATGGCAGTTAGTTAAAGGTGTTCAAAAACGTACAAATCTCTGAGTCCAAAAGGGGCTCACTGCCCCCCTCCCCCTGTCCTGCATCCTAAAAATATATAATTTGTATTTATTTTATTTACATAGTAGTGCAGCAAGTACACAAGGTGGCGCAGCGCCCCTCTTACATTCTTTGGGGAGCACCCAGACTCCATTTCAGCCATTATTATGAGCCGTCCTCCCCTCAGCAGCATGTGGCATAGATACTAGGCCTACATAGGCCCACATACTGTAGTGCAGTAAATAGCCTAGGCATAGATGCAGTATGCCAAAATATGCAGAATGCCAAAAGATACAGTATGCCAAAAGCAACTCTAACAGTGTACTGGTATAAAGCATGTAGCCTACTGTTACATCTTAGAGCTAAGGCCTAGCCTTTTCAATTGGGCAGTTTTTTCACAAAACACTGAGAGGGCTGTTTGTCTAAATGTCCCACTATAACTTACTTCCTGGCTCTGAAGATGGGTTTACTTGACCTATCAATAGGACCTATTTATTACATTCTAGTACTGATCCATCTTAATTTGCCCCATATGGACAGGAGTGGTCTGGGGGAGCCAGACTGTCTTTGGAAATTACTCATTCAGTAGTTTAGAGATGGAGAGCAAGGTGCACACTGACAGACAGGCTGGATACATACAGTGGGGAAAAAAGTATTTAGTCAGCCACCAATTGTGCAAGTTCTCCCACTTAAAAAGATGAGAGAGGCCTGTAATTTTCATCATAGGTACACGTCAACTATGACAGACAAAATGAGATTTTTTTTCTCCAGAAAATCACATTGTAGGATTTTTAATGAATTTATTTGCAAATTATGGTGGAAAATAAGTATTTGGTCAATAACAAAAGTTTCTCAATACTTTGTTGTATACCCTTTGTTGGCAATGACACAGGTCAAACGTTTTCTGTAAGTCTTCACAAGGTTTTCACACACTGTTGCTGGTATTTTGGCCCATTCCTCCATGCAGATCTCCTCTAGAGCAGTGATGATTTGGGGCTGTCGCTGGGCAACACGGACTTTCAACTCCCTCCAAAGATTTTCTATGGGGTTGAGATCTGGAGACTGGCTAGGCCACTCCAGGACCTTGAAATGCTTCTTACGAAGCCACTCCTTCGTTGCCCGGGCGGTGTGTTTGGGATCATTGTCATGTTGAAAGACCCAGCCACGTTTCATCTTCAATGCCCTTGCTGATGGAAGGAGGCTTTCACTCAAAATCTCACGATACATGGCCCCATTCATTCTTTCCTTTACACGGATCAGTCGTCCTGGTCCCTTTGCAGAAAAACAGCCCCAAAGCATGATGTTTCCACCCCCATGCTTCACAGTAGGTATGGTGTTCTTTGGATGCAACTCAGCATTCTTTGTCCTCCAAACACGACGAGTTGAGTTTTTAACAAAAAGTTCTATTTTGGTTTCATTTGACCATATGACATTCTCCCAATCCTCTTCTGGATCATCCAAATGCACGCTAGCAAACTTCAGACGGGCCTGGACATGTACTGGCTTAAGCAGGGGGACACGTCTGGCACTGCAGGATTTGAGTCCCTGGCGACGTAGTGTGTTACGGATGGTAGGCTTTGTTACTTTGGTCCCAGCTCTCTGCAGGTCATTCACTAGGTCCCCCCGTGTGGTTCTGGGATTTTTGCTCACCGTTCTTGTGATCATTTTGACCCCACGGGGTGAGATCTTGCGTGGAGCCCCAGATCGAGGGAGATTATCAGTGGTCTTGTATGTCTTCCATTTCCTAATAATTGCTCCCACAGTTGATTTCTTCAAACCAAGCTGCTTACCTATTGCAGATTCAGTCTTCCCAGCCTGGTGCAGGTCTACAATTTTGTTTCTGGTGTCCTTTGACAGCTCTTTGGTCTTGGCCATAGTGGAGTTTGGAGTGTGACTGTTTGAGGTTGTGGACAGGTGTCTTTTATACTGATAACAAGTTCAAACAGGTGCCATTAATACAGGTAACGAGTGGAGGACAGAGGAGCCTCTTAAAGAAGAAGTTACAGGTCTGTGAGAGCCAGAAATCTTGCTTGTTTGTAGGTGACCAAATACTTATTTTCCACCATAATTTGCAAATAAATTCATAAAAAATCCTACAATGTGATTTTCTGGATTTATTTTCCTCAATTTGTCTGTCATAGTTGACGTGTACCTATGATGAAAATTACAGGCCTCTCTCATCTTTTTAAGTGGGAGAACTTGCACAATTGGTGGCTGACTAAATACTTTTTTCCCCCACTGTACATATTATTTATTATTTATTTTTTATTTATAAGAGAGAGTCTGAAAGGGTAGTTGTGAGGATGTCAATGATGCTTACCTGCATTTTTTGCACTAGCTGAAGACATTTCAGAAAAAAAGCACACACCAGGCAATAATATTAACAAAAAGGCAAAATCCTTTTCGCTCTTTGAAAGAGAAAACTCTTTCAAATTGAATGAATCTGAATGATAGACAGAAAATGTCTAGCCAGTGCCTTTTCTCCTTTTATCTTCCTTTCATTCTTCCTCTTACTCCTTTGAGGGTCAATTTCCAGGCTGCTGAATAATCCCCTACTAAAATATATGCATTTATTTTGCTACTGTAGCATGTCTCTGTTCCTGCCAAACATAAGCCCACGTAATGGCAGAGGACTAGAGAGAGGGAGAGTAATTTCAGGAAGCCAGTGACTGGTTGCCCCCTCATTCCATTATCCCATTCATCCTACCAACTGTTACCTGATGGCAGAGAGCGTGGGGTAATGTGTCTATAAGACTATGCATGACAGTACAGAACAAAGCACAATGCAATCACAAAGCTGAACTTTTGGCACCACTTTAGTGGATTTTTTATGATGGCATGGGAGGCATTTTGATAAGCCTAGTAGGTAGTAGCTAGTCTGTCCTCCTGACTTCAGAGTGGAATGCCTCTTTGATGTTGTCAGCACAATGAGTCTATAATGAAAGGGGCTGTGCTTTTACTGGTTAGCTCTCCTCTGTGTCTTTCTTATTCAAACACCCACAAGCACAGCCACCGCTGTCCCCTTCCATTACAACAGTTGTGACTAGATGGAGTACAGCTACGACCGGAAGTTACTTTTCGTAGCAGGTTAGGAGAGCATTTTAACTAACCCTAACCCTTTTCCTAACCTTAACCTAATTCTCCTAACCTGCTACGAAAAAGTCACTTCCGGTTGTAGCTGTATACCACCTAGTCAAAACCAATTACGACAGTTGGATTTTCAAATCCAAACAATGAGAGGTCTCAACTCCCGAGGGAAAAAAAACATTGGAGGGAGAGAGAAATTAGAAAACTAAAAATATTATAAAAAGTAATTTGTTAGCTACATAAAATGTCACCAAACCAAAGGGCAGGTGCTCGAGCACCAAACTAGACCCCTAACTGTGCGCGTGCCTACCTGAGCAAGTGCTTTGGGAAGGCTTCATGCAGCAGGTGTGTGAGCGGTCGCGTTCCCATGCTCAGACGTTGCATGCATCAACCAATGGTTGCGTGTCACCGATAGTGTAATTGACTGACAGATTGCTATAACATACAGTATGATGTGGTTAGCTGATACGTAAAATATCTATAGAGGCATTGTAAGATCTGGCATGAGTCAGCAACGCCTGGGCAGAGGGACGTGCCCAGTATCTGACGTGAGGTCAATGGTGCTTTCAAGAGAACTGGGAACTCAGAGTTTCCGACTTGGATGACCGCTCAAAACGATTTTTCCCAGTCAGAGCTCCTTTTCTTCCGAGTTAACAGTTATCTTGAACGCACTGAAGTCGGAAGTCAGAGATTTCTGAGTTCCCAGCTGGGCATACCATTTACCAGCTTGGTGACCTGATGGGAGGGTATACTACAAAGCAGCGTTTTAGCCAGCTAACTTGCCTAAATATTGTGATATAACTTATTTTTTTTGAGAAAGATAAGCTTGAAACAGGCATGGTCTAATTGATTCAACAAACGAAAACACATTGCTAAGTTGAGCTTTTTTAATGAACGAGCACATCAATAGTTATTTCTGGTTGCTTATCAAGTTAGCTGGCTAACTGATTAATCCTTCTTTGTAGTATAACACTGACATTTTCAAAAAACGTGAGCTAGCTAGTTAGCTAAGTGTTAAATTGTGAAAGGCCAAAATGTCATTGTCACGAGGTTGTGACTAGATGGAGTGCAGCTCCGACCGGAAGTGACTTTTCGTAGCAGGTTAGGAGAATATTTTAGCTAACCCTTACCCTTTTCTTAACCTAAACATAATTATCCTAACCTGCTACATAACTTCTCCTAACCTGCTACGAAAAAAGTCACTTCCGGTCGTAGCTATAGCCTGTGTATACCACCTAGTCAAAACCATGCTGGAATTGTGTATTTTTGCAAGCTAGTTAGAGTATTTCGACAACTGGCTAGCTAGCTAAGGGTGCGTTCCAAAATTGGCTATCTACTCCGATTTTAAATAAATATGCCATTTAGCAGACGCTTTTATCCAAAGCGACTTACAGTCATGCGTGCATACATTTTTGTGTATGATTTCAAAGCACTCTCGTCTGAGTAAGTGTGCCAGAGCGCAGAATAACTGATTAATTTACGAATGCGCAACACCCATTGAAATGACGGGTGTCAGTAAGCGTCGGCAAAAAACATGATTAAATTGTTGCCAGCAGCACAGTTACAGTCACCAACGCTCTAGCTAGATAACATGAAAACATCCTAACCAGCTCTGCTAGGTAGAGTAAAATGGTCAGAAGTGTTCTCTCATTTGTGTCTGTAAGTAGCTAGCCAACTTTACAGTGAGCTTGAGCGCGTGACTGCTGTTGTGAGGTCAGAACGCTCGGATCAACCCTACTCCGCCAGAGCGTGCACGCTGAACGCTTCGAATTTACAAATGGACAATCTTACAACGCTCTGAATTTACGAACGGCCAGAGCGCACTCTGGTACTCCATAGTGAATTTACGAACACATCCTAAGTTAGCTTTAGCTAGCAACAACATGATGACTCAAACTTACCACGGAGTTCTTCATTGTTGACTTCACCGTAAATCCTTCGGTTTTCAGCTCCAGGGCTCTCATATTTGTGCACATGGGAAAGGCAATAATGATACAAACTAAAACACTAACACGTTTAAGGACTAGCTGAACTCACATTTAACTAAGTTTGACGTTTTCACTAAGCAACATTAGCTACACTTCTGCCTCTGTTAGAGTTTTAAAGGTTTACTTTGAAGACACGTTCTGTTGCTATGCATGGTATTTCCATGTTGCCATGGAAACGCCACGCTGTGCGCGCTCCTCCTTCCTGCTGTAGCCAGAAAAAGCTATATGTGCAGATGTTATGCCTACTTCTGATGGTCTATTCTGAAAAACATGTTGATATAACCATCAACACTGTACTGTTGGCTACTGCACTGAATTGTATTATACACAATAATACTTTTACCACCCTACTGTAACATACATGGAGCCAGACCTTTTTTTGACGGTGTAACTGACTGTTTTTTCAACAGAGATCAAGTCAGTCAGTGTGCAGCAGCACCTTTCACCCCCAGGACTTCAGTGACCTCATCAGTTTCATCCTGTATGGCAGCCTGCACCGTGGAGTGTATGCTCCCTGGTTCTGTGTATGTGGGGGGGAGGGTTCGTTCTGCTGACCTGTGTATCATCTGCTAACGTGGGTCCCGTGCGGCTCAGTTGGTAGAGCATGGTGCTTGCAACGGCAGGGTTGTGGGTTGGGTTCGATTCCCACGGGTTACCAGTATGGGGGATGGGGGTATGAAAATGTATACGGTCACTACTGTAAGTCACTCAGGATAAGAGCGTCTGCTAAATGACAATGTAAATGTGTGTCATCTGCTAACGTGTGTTGATATCTGTTAACCTGTGCGTGTGTTATCTGTTAACCTGTGTTTGTGTTGATATCTGTTAACCTGTGTGTGTGTGTGTTTACCTGTTAACCTGTGTGTGTGTGTTTATCTGTGTGTGTGTGTTTATCTGTTAACCCGTGTGTGTGTTTATCTGTTAACCTGTGTGTGTGTGTTATCTGTTAACGTGTGTGTGTGTGTTTATCTGTTAATCTGTGTGTGTGTGTGTTTATCTGTTAACCTGTGTGTGTGTGTGTGTGTGTTTATCTGTTAACCTGTGTGTGTGTGTGTGTTTATCTGTTAACCTGTGAACCTGTGTGTGTATGTCGCTCTGTATAAGAGCGTCTGCTAAATGACTTAAATGTAAATGTAAATATAAGACAAACAAAAATGTATATTTTCTACAAGTTCTTATCACACTTTCTAATCAGTATGTCATTGAAGCATAATCTATTCCTTCTTGAAAATGATATGCACATATTGTTAATTATCCCATAGCAAGATTCCGCTATCATTCCTGTAGTTGGAATCCTCAATTCTCCACTTTTCCAGAAAAGGTGAAAAATCATTTTAGTCATTTAGCAGATCCAGAGCGACTTACAGTTAGTGAGTGCATACCTTTTTCATACTGGCCCCCCCGTGGGAATCGAACCCACAACCCTGGCGTTGCAAATGCCATGCTCTACCAACTGAGCTACACATGGACTACAGTAGGTAACTAGGTGTCCATGTAAGTGCCTTCAGGCAGGTAAACTGACAAAGCTGGTTGTTTACCTATATCTGGTTAGAGAGTCAGAGCCTATTGAATCATTCCAATTGAGCTAATTTTCCCCCAACATCGGACACCCCCTACCTTCGGACACCCCCTACCTTCGGACACTCTCTAGCAGTTGGAGGACTAAATCACCTCGAGCTCAACATTTAAATGGACTGGAAAATAACGGTATGTTTTGCGACTAACGACACCCTTCTAGCTAGCTGACCACCGATTTTAAGTGCAATTTATGTAAGTTAAGTTAGGTTTTTAAGAGTTTTCAAAAAAGTTATATATGTACACATTTTGTGGAACACGCTGCATATTGTAAAATTCGACTGCGCGACAGACCACACATCATTTAATGTCCAACCTTTTACCTCTGAAATATAGCTAACGGATTTTCTAATGTTGCTAGCTTAGTTGCTAAATGTTGATAGAACTGCTAAGTAAGCAAAAATGAAAGAAATTGTAAGCGTTAGATAATACATATCACGAAAACAGCTGAATGTTGTCAAGCTTTCCCGTACCAAAATTGGAGTCCTCTGACGGAGGCGTTTTGCACAATCTTTGAAAATGTATTTGGAACTTTGAACCATGAACTTTTTGACACCTATCACTGTTGGCTATGTTTCATCTTACAACAGCTACATAGAGGCAGTATTTAGTCAAATGTTACAATGTATGCATCAATATTAAACTAATTGGGACACTAATTTTCATTACAGATTACATCAAACAAAAAACGTGGGTACACTTTCAGTTATTGTGAAAACTTTCATCACCTTTCAATGCCTTAGCTTTGAAATGTAAATGTTTATACATATTCGATTGAGTTATCTTTCTAAAATGTGTATAGTATGCAAAGTTATTTAGCTACATGTATTAACACCACAGCATGGAGAAAGTCAAGAGGAAGCAGTGGAGTGAGGTGGACATGTTCCATGCCATGGAGGACTGCGGGGCAGGGATGGCTATTTTTATCTGCTAGTAACAGTTTTCTTTTCTTATCTACCAAGGTGCATGGTGTACCTCGGCAGACCCTGGCGGACAGGCTGAGCAGCTGGGTGACCCATGGTTGTTGCAGTGGACCACCCACATTGCTTGCACCAGAGGATGAAAATTCTCTGCTGCAGTACTGTATCTACTGCGCCAGCCATGGGTTCCCCTTCACCAGACAGAGGCTGATGAAATACACAGACAAAATACGCAGGTATTTGGTGTTTTATGTGTTTATGTATGTAGATTGGTGGACTGACTGTTCTCAATGTGTGTGATGTAAATGTGGATGTGTATGGTGATGCCAAAACAAACATTTTCATCCTGGATGGACAATTATATATTCTATTCTATTGTAGGTTTCGGCACCCAGGGGAAACAATCCCACCACTGGGGAAGAGGTGGTGGGAAATGTTCAGGAGGAGGCACAAGAACCTGAGCATGAGGAGGCCGGACACCCTGGACAGGGGGAGAGCTGAGTGTGCCACACATCCGACGATGGACACCTTCTTCACTTCTTATGAGAAGCACATGGAGGAGAGTGGGTTGAGGGAGAAACCCAGACAAAATCTATAACTGCGATGAGTCTGGGTTTCGTAGCGACCAGAGCAGGCACAGTGTGCTGGCTTCCCGGGGCACATCCAGCAGGCTCCGTGGACCAAGGAGCACATCACAGTGCTGGCCTGCTTCAACGCAGCTGGGGAGGACATCCCACCATTTATCATCTACCCCAAGTGTTTCCCCGGTGGCCACTACACACTGGGAGGCCCCCCCCAAGCCTTGTATGGACGGTCAAACAGTGCCTACATTGACGGGGACCTGTTAAGCATGCAGTGAAGTAGCGCCTTCTCCTCTTCGATGGGCACAAGAGCCACATGGACCCGGAGGTGCTCGCGGCAGCACTAAGGGAAGGGGTTATACTTCTTTGTCTTCCACCACACTGCACCCATGTCCTGCAGCCGCTGGACGTGGCATACTTTGGCCCTTTAAAGGCTGAGTTCTCCAAGGTAGCTGGAGACCTTAGCCATTTTGACCACCCCTACATGGTAAACAATTCAGAATTTGCCAGAGTATTCCGCTACCCGTACCAGCGATGCAAGGACATGCGCTATGTGGTGGAAGGGTTTAAGAAGTGTGGCCTCTTCCCTTTTGACCCTTCAGCCATTGAAGGGTCCCGTTTAATGCCGTCTCGGTCCCTACCGGGTCCCACCACCGCCTCTCCTGGAACCAGCAGCACTGTGCCTTCCATCAGCACCTCCTCCCCAGTGACCACAGGAGGACCCTCAGCCCCTGCTCCAGTCCCAGCCCTAGCTCTAGAAGAGCACCCCCTAATAGAGGGGGGCTGATAGCGAAGGACCTGGGGCACATCCTTACTGTCCTGAAGTATCGGCTGGACCGATACAGAAGACTCCCTGTGGTTGCCACATGCCTCACCGGGGAGGAATACACGCGCCAGTGGCAGGAGAAGGGTGAGAAGGAGAGGGCAGAGGCAGAGGAGAAAGAGCGTTTAGATGTAATTGTTTGTTTTGTTTGTGTTCATATGAAATAAATGTCTAAAATATAATATATATATATATTTATTCAACCCATCTTGTGTATTTCTTCCTTTACTTTCCAAGTGCATCTCTGCAACACAAACTCCAACAGTGTTTTCATTGTTTATGTCAATACACATAACTGAAATTAAAGTTTTATTTGATGTAAATTATTATCTACTTTCTCAAAACATAAGATTAATCTGTAAAACAAATGATGAGACATTATTTGGTTACAACACTGAATATGTTAGTGAAGAACCATTTCTTAAGAGTCCACAGGAGGGCGCACCGGGCTACGCAATGAAAAGTTGACAGGCAAGTCATAATTCTTTACCGGAAGGCTAGCCAACTAGTCAACTATCTAGTAAACATTTCAGATACGAGGTTGGTGTCTCTTTTTTCAACAAAATTAAACGGATATATCTTGTAATTGAACAAAATAGTAAGGTGGCCGATAACTGGGGACCGTATGCCGATAATACGGGACATATTGTTTTGCTAAACCGCTTATCAAAAAGCTGATAATAGTAGTATTTCCACTGAAATATCAAACATGCTAATTGCTAACCCGTTAGCTAACATTTTTACGACACCAATAATCACAAAACTTTGATGGCTTGATCACAAGATAACACAGTTGAAGGTAATATATTTCTTAAACGCTGTGGTCCCTGGTCCCAGGAATCCTCATCTCTCCTAAGTGGACATTCTCAATTTTTCCCCTGACCCATCTGTCTGTCTCCTCATTTGAATTCCATGCTGTCACAGTCACTAGCCCATTTAAGCTTAATATCCTTGTCATCTATCGCCCTCCAGGTTCCCTTGGAGAGTTCATCAATGAGCTTGACGCCTTGATAAGTTCCTTTCCTGAGGATGGCTCACCCCTCACAGTTCTGGGGGATTTCAACCTCCCTACGTCTACATTTGACTCATTTCTCTCTGCCTCCTTCTTTCCACTCCTCTCCTCTTTTGACCTCACCCTCTCACCGTCCCCACCTACTCACAAGGCAGGCAATACGCTTGACCTCATCTTTACTAGATTCTGTTCTTCTACTAATCTCACTGCAACTCCCCTCCAAGTCTCCGACCACTACTTTGTATCCTTTTCTCTCTCCCTCTCCTCCAACACTACTCACTCTGCCCCTACACAGATGGTAATGCGCCGTCGCAACCTTCGCTCTCTCTCTCCCGCTACTCTCTCCTCTTCCATCCTATCATCTCTTCCCTCTGCTCAATCCTTCTCCCTCCAATCTCCTGATTCTGCCTCCTCAACCCTCCTCTCCTCCCTTTCTGTATCCTTTGACTCTCTATGTCCCCTATCCTCCCGGCTGGCTCGGTCCTCCCCTCCAGCTCCGTGGCTTGATGACTCATTGCGAGCTCACAGAACAGAGCTCCGGGCAGCTGAGCGGAAATGGAAGAAAACTAGACTCCCTGCAGACCTGGCATCTTTTCACTCCCTCCTCTCTACATTTTCTTCATCTGTTTCTGCTGCTAAGGCCACTTTCTACCACTCTAAATTCCAAGCATCCGCCTCTAACCCTAGGAAGCTCTTTGCCACATTCTCCTCCCTGCTGAATCACCCCCCCCCCCCCCCCCCCCCCCCCCTCCTCCCTCTCTGTGGATGACTTCGTCAACCATTTTGAAAAGAAGGTTGACGACATCCGATCCTCGTTTGTTAAGTCAAATGACACTGCTGGTCCTGCTCACACTGCCCTACCCTATGCTTTGACTTCTTTCTCCCCTCTCTCTCCAGATACAATCTTGCGACTTGTGACGGCAGGCCGCCCAACAACCTGCCCACTTGACCCTATCCCCTCCTCTCTTCTCCAGACCATCTCCGGTGACCTTCTCCCTTACCTCACCTCGCTGATCAACTCATCCTTGACCGCTGGCCATGTCCCTTCCGTCTTCAAGAGAGCGAGAGTTGCACCCCTTCTCAAAAAACCAACACTCGATCCCTCTGATGTCAACAACTACAGACCAGTATCCCTTCTTTCTTTTCTCTCCAAAACTATTGAGCGTGCCGTCTTTAGCCAACTCTCTTGCTATCTCTCTCAGAATGACCTTCTTGATCCAAACCAGTCAGGTTTCAAGACTGGTCATTCAACTGAGACTGCTCTTCTCTGTGTCACAGAGGCTCTCCGCACTGCTAAAGCTAACTCTCTCTCCTCTGCTCTTGTCCTTCTAGACCTGTCTGCTGCCTTTGATACTGTGAACCATCAGATCCTCCTCTCCACCCTCTCCGAGCTGGGCATCTCCGGCGTGGCTCACTCTTGGATTGCGTCCTACCTGACCGGTCGCTCCTACCAAGTGGCGTGGCGAGAAGCTGTCTCTGCACCACGAGCTCTCACCACTGGTGTCCCCCAGGGCTCAGTTCTAGGCCCTCTCCTATTCTCGCTATACACCAAGTCACTTGGCTCTGTCATATCCTCACATGGCCTCTCCTATCATTGCTACGCTGACGACACACAACTAATCTTCTCCTTTCCCCCTTCTGATAACCAGGTGGCGAATCGCATCTCTGCATGTCTGGCAGACATATCAGTATGGATGACGGATCACCACCTCAAGCTGAACCTCGGCAAGACGGAGCTGCTCTTCCTCCCGGGGAAGGACTGCCCGTTCCATGATCTCGCCATCACGGTTGACAACTCCGTTGTGTCCTCCTCCCAGAGTGCGAAGAGCCTTGGCGTGACCCTGGACAACACCCTGTCGTTCTCCGCTAACATCAAGGCGGTGACCCGATCCTGTAGGTTCATGCTCTACAACATTCGGAGAGTACGACCCTGCCTTACACAGGAAGCTGCACAGGTCCTAATCCAGGCACTTGTCATCTCCCGTCTGGATTACTGCAACTCGCTGTTGGCTGGGCTCCCTGCCTGTGCCATTAAACCCCTACAACTCATCCAGAATGCAGCAGCCTGTCTGGTGTTCAACCTTCCCAAGTTCTCTCACGTCACCCCGCTCCTCCGCACACTCCACTCGCTTCCAGTTGAAGCTCGCATCTGCTACAAGACCATGGTGCTTGCCTACGGAGCTGTGAGGGGAACGGCACCTCCATACCTTCAGGCTCTGATCAGTCCCTACACCCAAACGAGGGCACTGCGTTCATCCACCTCTGGCCTGCTGGCTCCCCTACCTCTGCGGAAGCATAGTTCCCGCTCAGCCCAGACAAAACTGTTCGCTGCTCTGGCACCCCAATGGTGGAACAAGCTCCCTCACGACGCCAGGACAGCGGAGTCACTCACCACCTTCCGGAGACATTTGAAACCCCACCTCTTTAAGGAATACCTGGGATAGGATAAAGTAATCCTTCTACCCCCCCCACCCCCCCTTTACTCCAACCCCCCCCCCCCCCCCCCCCCCCCCCCCCCTTGTGGGAGGTTCAAGCTCCCCACAAGGTCCCCAAAAAAAAAAAAAAAAAAAAACATTGTAAAGTGGTTATCCCACTGGCTATAAGGTGAATGCACCTATTTGTAAGTCGCTCTGGAGAAGAGCGTCTGCTAAATGACGTAAATGTAAATGTAATGTAAATGAATATGCCGATAATACGGGGTTCCACGCTAGGGATGTGACGTTTAACCTTTTTGGTTTCTTCCCAAGCTGGCCCAACTGTTATTAATCTTCAGTGCACAGGCCATTTCTCTAAAAGCCCCCTATTTGTTTTTTACGGCTTCATTGAGAGGGGTTGGTTGTGGCGGAGAGGAAGACTGTAAACAATAGATGTGGGGAAGGAAGGCGAGTTATGTCCCTGTCAGCAGCAGTTGTCGCTGGCCCTCTTTCCTCCGCCGAAGATTAAAAAGAGAAAGAAGAAGAGTTTCAAAAGCGAGCGCAGCGTCAGCCCGATTTCGGCTGAACTAAGAAATGGCTGCTGGTCAAATGGAATGGTATCACAATGTTTCAAAAAGCAGCTCAGGAGGAATGTAAATATAGCCATGGGAAGTAGGGGTGCTGAGGGTGCTGCAGCATCCCCTGGAAAAACCAAAAGAAACTAATGAAAATATTTTTTTCTCACAAAAGTAGAGCACTGGGCCTTTACTAGTCCTGCATTAGTGTACCATTACAGCCCACTAAAGCGGGGCAAATATTTTTGGCCAGCACTGCTGACCCCCACCCCCCCTCCCACCCCCCCTCCCACCCCCACCCCCAAACTACTTCCCCCGGCCATGGGAATGTGTGATTTGAAAGAAAAACAGTATACTTTGTAAAAAGGCTTTTTAAAAATGCAAAACAAAAGTATACTATCCCTACATTTCCCTTTATAGCAGTACGGTACACACCCATAGGCCAAGCTAATATGTATATTTTTCTCTCCTACCTCAAAGACATACAAAATGCTCTGACTCCACAATAGAGAATTCATTTCCCTGTTTCCTGGTACTAATGATGTGTTTATGTGCGCTTTCTGTTTTGATCTCTGAGAAAAATCGGCACACAGAGCGGAGTGAAGGACAACAACTCCGCCACTACCACCACCAACACCAGGAAGCAAAGGTGGCTTTATCCAGCAAACCTTGATGAATAGCCTGTGGATTTGTCCCAAGCATCTCCATTTCCATCATCTTGTCCTCATTGTTTGATCTCCAGTTCATTTGCCAGGCCACCTCGATGCCTCAGCAGCGTTTGCTGTTATGAAAGCTGCAATTATGACATAATTAAAGCGAAATACCTACAGAATAACTAGAAAAGGAAGCTGGGGAGGAGGCCGACTTCTCTGAGGAGCCCGAGAGAGGAGAAAGAGGAGACAGTGTAGAGGAGGAGACATTTGCAACATGTTCGCCAATTAACCATGCAGCAACACTGCTGCTAGTGTTGGCGATTAGGCTGTCACTGGGGTCTCCAGGGCCAGCAGGTGTAGATGGAACCTTCCTAATCAAAGGTGGTGATGCTATGTCACCTGATAGATACTGTGTGTTGATTAACAAAGATAATGTTGTGACTGTAGCACTGGGCGAAAGGGTTCATATCAGAGGATATCTTTACATGACACATTTTGATATTCTAGAGAATACAGACCATTTCCAAAGCATATTTTGAGTCTTGTGGATTTGCACCATATCTTGAGAAATTCTGAATCCAGATGTGTCTTTTAGACATACAGTATTGGGATTACTCCTAATATCACACATGGACATTTCCTATGGCCAAATTTGGACTCATTCAATATCCTGAGATAGGTGACATCCTATTTTCTCTCATCATGTTGACAGCACATTCAAGATATTAAGCTATATTGATTCCAGATAGAGTGCCGTGAAAAAGTATTTAACCCCTTTTAGATTTTCTCTGTTTTTGCAAATGTTTTATACTGAATGTTATCAGATCTTCAACCAAAACCTAATATTAGATAAAGGGAACCTGAGTTTAAAAAAAAGAAGAAAAAAAAGATACTTATTTCATTAATTTTTTAAACAAAGTTATTCAACACCCAATGCCCCTGTGTGAAAAATAATTGCCACCTTACATTCAATAACTGGTTGTACCACCTTCAGCTGAAATGGCTCCAACCAAACGCTTCCTGTAGTTGTTGATCAGTCACACACGTCGCTGTGGAGGAATTTTGGCCCACTCTTCCATGCAGAACTGCTGTAACTCAGCGACATTTGTGGGTTTTCAAGCTTGAACTGCTCGTTTCAAGTCCTGCCACAAAATCTCAATTGGGATAATGTCTGGACTTTGACTAGGCCATACCAAAACTTCAAATGTTTTGCTTTTTAGCCATTTTCATGTAGACTTGATTGTGTGTTTTGGATCACTGTCTTGCTGCATGACCCAGCTACGCTTCAGCTTCAGCTCACCGACGAATGGCCTGACATTCTCCTGTAGAATTCTCTGATACAGAGCAGAATTAATGCTTCCTTCTATTAAGGCAAGTCGTCCAGGTCCTGAGGCAGCAAAGCATCCCCAAACCATCACACTACCACCACCATGCTTGACCATTGGTATGAGGTTCTTACTGTGGAATGCAGTGTTTGGTTTTCGTCAGGCATAATGGGACTCATGTCATCCAAAAAGTTATACTTTTGAATCATCTGTCCAAAGAACATTCTTCCAAGAGTCTTGATGATCATCCAGCAGTGGTGACCCGTCATTCAGGGCAGAGCCCCACCTCTTTTGAGCCCCACATTTTTACAAAAATAAATACAAATGCCTGTTTTGCATGTTATTTTGGCATTAATACGTGTCACATGTCAGTTTGCCAACAATGTAAAAAATATATAATTGAGTTAATAAAGCAGCATACAAATATGGTCTCTTTTTTGTTTTCTTGAGTAAGGGAGCTCCAAAATCCAGGTGTTTCAGCCTAGTTCAATGCTTTCTGTGGTCGTGGGGCAAGCCAGCAGAAAATATGGAGCGTTGCGCCGTGATTGGCTCAGTGCTCTGTCACTCATGGGGACATTACGTCACCGCCAAGTCTAACGGTGGACTTCTAGCCCCTTGGGTGCTGCCATAGAGTTACATTAGGAGTGCCCATCCAAGAAGGCTCAAGGTCATTGGTCACAGATAAAATTACGTCAAATCACGTTTTATCTACAGTAGCTTTGATTGAACTGATCATGTCAACATCATACTTTCAAAATATTAGCTAGCAGTCATCATCATGAATCAAGTCGACAATCTACTGGCAAATCCTTTTTAATCCTTGTCATATGAAGATAAATAATGATAAACGTATCGGTGCTCATTGGCCATTGGACATAAACATTACACAACAAGTTGGAAATCGCAAATTAATCAATGAGTGGTGAGTCCAAAAATGTCTTGTATGCTGCAGCATAAATGATGTAATATGCCAGGGAGATATGTATACCGTAGCTAAGAAAGTAATACTAAGTGTATGTTGTGTAGTAAGCTGTTAGGAGCCCATGTGCCTCACCATAATAATTTGGTCTATTTTCACCTCTTAATTTCACCTACTGTTCTGACTTGGTGGTGCACATGTAGCCTATAACCTGTTTTTGAGAAATGTAATCATCAAATATTGTAAGAGCTTTCATTGTCTGCTTACAGTGAGGGAAAAAAGTATTTGATCCCCTGCTGATTTTGTACGTTTGCCCACTGACAAAGACATGATCAGTCTATAATTTTAATGGTAGGTTTATTTGAACAGTGAGACAGAATAACAACAAAAAAATCCAGAAAAACGCATGTCAAAAATGTTACAAATTGATTTGCATTTTAATGAGGGAAATAAGTATTTGACCCCTCTGCAAAACATGACGTAGTACTTGGTGGCAAAACCCTTGTTGGCAATCACAGAGGTCAGACGTTTCTTGTAGTTGGCCACCAGGTTTGCACACATCTCATGAGGGATTTTGGTCCACTCCTCTTTGCAGATCTTCTCCAAGTCATTAAGGTTTCGAGGCTGACGTTTGGCAACTCGAACCTTCAGCTCCCTCCACAGATTTTCTATGGGATTAAGGTCTGGAGACTGGCTGGGGTCATAGGCAGCATTCCTCCTCCTCCAAACACGGCGATTTGAGTTGATGCCAAAGAGCTCGATTTTGGTCTCACCTGACCACAACACTTTCACCCATGTTCTCCTCTGAATCATTCAGATGTTCATTGGCAAACTTCAGACGGCCCTGTATATGTGCTTTCTTGAGCAGGGGGACCTTGCGGGCGCTGCAGGATTTCAGTCCTTCACGGCGTAGTGTGTTACCAATTGTTTTCTTGGTGACTATGGTCCCAGCTGCCTTGAGATCATTGACCTGATCCTCCCGTGTAGATCTGGGCTGATTCCTCACCGTTCTCATGATCATTGCAACTCCACGAGGTGAGATCTTGCATGGAGCCCCAGGCCGAGGGAGATTGACAGTTATTTTGTGTTTCTTCCATTTGTGAATAATCGCACCAACTGTTGTCACCTTCTCACCAAGCTGCTTGGCGATGGTCTTGTAGCCCATTCCAGCCTTGTGTAGGTCTACAATCTTGTCCCTGACATCCTTGGAGAGCTCTTTGGTCTTGGCCATGGTGGAGAGTTTGGAATCTGATTGATTGATTGCTTCTGTGGACAGGTGTCTTTTATACAGGTAACAAACTGAGATTAGGAGCACTCCCTTTAAGAGTGTGCTCCTAATCTCAGCTCGTTACCTGTATAAAAGACACCTGGGAGACAGACATCTTTCTGATTGAGAGGGGGTCAAATACTTATTTCCCTCATTAAAATGCAAATCAATTTATAACATTTTTGAAATGCGTTTTTCTGGATTTTGTTGTTGTTATTCTGTCTCTCACTGTTCAAATAAACCTACCATTACAATTATAGACCGATCATTTCTTTGTCAGTGGGCAAACATACAAAATCAGCAGGGGATCAAATACTTTTTTCCCTCACTGTATATGCCCCCTTTATTTATCCTACAGTTCTGACTTGGTGTACAGGGAGAACACTGTAAGAACGGCCCATGTTCTGAATTCTGTCGCTGTACATTTCAAAAGTGCTGAACAAATAGTTATATTGACTAACTTTACGTCCGTCCTAGCTCGCTCATTAAAGTCTTAATTGAAATTACCGATTGCCTCTTATCCGCTTGTCGTCCCCTTATGCCATAGTTTGTACATCTCAATTGTCAGTAGAAACCACATTTGTTTAAGCAAGTCAGCCATATCAGCTATGTTTATTTTAAAGGCAGTAAATGAGGCTGAATGAACTGTTTCGCTGCCAGACAAGGCTCCGCTGATAGCCAGGTGTAGCAGTGGTAAGGTGTTGGGACTGCTGTTGGGACAGCTTTATGTAGGCCCTAACAGTTTGTGGGCACCGTTTGTCACCGTTATAGTGCAATTAATATATTGTTTAGTGTTGTGTTTTGGCTTTGCTGCATGCATCCCACACATTTTTTTGGTTGAGCCCACCAAGATTTACATGCTAAAATGGCCACTGTCATCCAGGTGCTTCCAGGTGCTTTTTGGCAAACTTTAGTAACTCTTTGGACGACATGGGTGTTATTTTTGTGTTATTTGTTCACTCAGGTTCCCTTGATCTAATATTAGGCTTTGGTTGAACATCTAATTACATTCAGTATCAAAGATATGCAAAAGTAGAGAACATTAGAAAGGGGGCAAATACATTTTCATGGCATTGTATGCTTCTCTTGTCCATATCCGGATCTTGATATGCTTTTTGATATGCTGAAGATAAGGACGATTTTTCTGAAGCATTTCAGAGTTTCCAGCACATGCTCAATAATTTGTCAAATATGAAATCCATATTTTTCTTTCATGCACAAATCATTTTGGGATTCCCTCCAGATATCATACATGGTATGGTCGGATATTGACTCATTAGATATCCTGAGATAGGCCTATGTGGACATCTTACAGTACTTTCTCTATATGATGACAAATACTGACAGTAGGCCTACATAGTATATTTTCTCAGCACATACAATGCATATGCTCTTGACTGAGGTCCATATCAGGATCTTGATATGCATTTTGATATGCTAAATAAGGAATATTTCTGATGGATATTTGAGTTTTGAGGACATGTTCAATAATTTGCTGGAGAAACAAAGAAGTGAGAAGCTGTGTAGAAAATACCTCAAAGAAGTTAACGCCAAAGTGAGTAGCTAATTTGAGATGTTTTATTTATCTTAATAACTAGAATTGTGGTCCTCTGTAGCTCAGCTGGTAGAGCATGGCGCTTGTAACGCCAGGGTAGTGGGTTCGATACCCGGGACCACCCATACACAAAAATGTATGCACACATGACTGTAAGTCGCTTTGGATAAAAGCTTCTGCTAAGTGGCATATTATTATTATTATTATTAGAATAAAGAACGTTAGCTAATTTGGCCAGCAGCCAGTAGGGCTAGCTAGCTAGCTATATAGGCTTGACAGGGGGGTAAAAGCTCACTGGTAGCCTAGTTAGCTAACAAATAACAACATTTCCTTCCCTCCAGGGACATTTTAAAATGATTTGGCATATTTTGTTAATATAAGAATATAAGATAGCTAGCTAACTAACTTAGCAACTAGAACTAGAAAGAGGTGTGTGACATCCGTCCAAGAATAAATCAACAATAACAACTGCAGTAGTGGTGGTGGTAGTAGTAGTGGTGGTGGTAGTGGTGGTGATAGTAGTAGTGGTGGTTGTGGTAGTAGTAGTGGTGGTGGTAGTGGTGGTGATAGTAGTAGTGGTGGTTGTGGTAGTAGTAGTGGTGGTAGTGGTGGTGATAGTATAATAATAAATATAATAATATGCCATTTAGCAGACGCTTTTATCCAAAGCGACTTACAGTCATGCGTGCATACATTTTTTTTTTGTGTGTGTATGGGTGGTCCCGGGGATCGAACCCACTACCTTGGCGTTACAAGCGCCGTGCTCTACCAGCTGAGCTACAGAGGACCACGAGCAGCGAAAGCAGCGATAGTAGTAGCGGTGGTGGTGGTGGTGGTAGTAGTGGTGGTGGTAGTGGTGATAGTAGTAGTGGTGGTGGGGGTAGTAGTGGTGGTGATAGTAGTAGTGGTGGTGGTAGTGGTGGTGGTAGTGGTGGTGGTAGTGGTGATAGTAGTAGTGGTGGTGATAGTAGTAGTGGTGGTGGTGATAGTAGTAGTGGTGGTGGTAGTGGTGGTGATAGTAGTAGTGGTGGTGGTAGTAGTAGTGGTGGTAGTAGTAGTGGTGGTGGTAGTGGTGGTGATAGTAGTAGTGGTGGTGGTGGTAGTAGTAGTGGTGGTAGTGGTGGTGATAGTGGTGGTGGTGGTAGTAGTAGTGGTGGTGGTAGTGGTGGTGATAGTAGTAGTGGTGGTGGTGGTAGTAGTAGTGGTGGTGGTGGTGGTGATAGTAGTGGTGGTGGTAGTGGTGGTGATAGTAGTAGTGGTGTGGTGAGTAGGTGGTGTGGGTGGTATAGTGTGTGGTGATAGTAGTAGTGGTGGTGGCGGTAGTAGTAGTGGTGGCGTAGGTGGTGATAGTAGTAGTGGTGGTGGTAGTGGTGGTAGACCTAGTAGAGTTCAGGAAGAGACCTAGTAGAGTTCAGGAAGAGACCTAGTAGAGTTCAGGAAGAGACCTAGTAGAGTAGGACCCTAGGTTC
>NW_028165308.1:0-4000 GCF_964263955.1 Coregonus lavaretus
GTGTAGTATGGGAGAAAGATCCGGAAAGATCATGATTCTGGCATCTCCGTACTTGAGCTCTCCCTTTGCTCGGGCAGCAGAGAGGATACGGACAGTGTCCTGGTACCGTAGAAATGTAATGACTAATGCCCTGGGTGCAACCTGGCCAGGCAGCGTCCTCTGTAGGGTGCAATGGGCCCTCTCCATTTCCAGTGGGTGCGCGGAAGGGGGTAGATCCAGAATTTTGGGACTCCATTCCTGTAGAAAGGAGATGGCGTCTCTTCCCTCCACGGCCTCTGGGAAACATTGAAATCTCAAATTCGAGCACTTTTGGACATTTACGTAAGAATCTAATTTCTCGAGTTTAGAGATGGCGTCTTCCAACTTCTAGTGCTTTTGAGCCACTTCCTCGCGGACGTCCAGGATGGCAGCCTGTTGGTCAGCATGGTCTTTTTGTAACTTTGTCACTCGTTCCCTTTGTGACTTTCTGGTCTTCGTGGAGTTTATCGACCAGCACATCAATTTTGCTGAGGCGTTCAGAAAGTGTCTCTTGGATTGTTGTTATACCCTTGTCCATCGCCATTCTGAACCATACTGGTGCTTCTTCTGAGCTAGCATCCGCCGAGGCCGAAGAAGGGCTGTGAGACACTAGCGGTTCTGGGGGGGAGGGGGCAGTGCCCCTGTGACAACAAGCTTGGACCCCCTTGTGGCCCCTCTAAATGCAGAGTCTGAAATAATTATCACAGAATACATTTTTGCGATTATTAGACAGTGGCGAAGCGGAACACTAAAGTAACCCAACACATTTACTACTGGGACTCCTTTAGGCGGAACACAAACAGTATCGTACCACATGGATCTGCAAGTTTTTTACTATTCAGAAGTTGAAAGAAATTTGGCGCGAAAAATATCGTTCAAGCAGAAGAAGGAAATAAAGAGAGGTGAGCAACATGTTGAATATGTTGTATTTGTAACATCGTTAACTATTAAATGCATTACAGAAGTGGAACGTTAGATCAGCTAATGTTAACCTGTCCGTTTGTTACTTTCTTTGTGAATTAATTAAAGAATTGGCTTGAATCCTGGGCTATGTATTCATTTGCATTGTTTTTGGTTTAGTTTTGTAGCTAATTCTAACAGTCAGCAGGGACGGCTTGTTCAATAGGGCGATATGGGCGACGCACTGCCAAACGGGAAAAGGAAGGGATTTTTTTTCTAATCAAAAAAAAAAAAAAAAAATTTATATATATTTTTTTTAGAAATATATAAAAATTGATATCACGGCAACAGCAGTTATCAGTGTTCACGTCTGATCTGCCAGCCACTAAATGTCAAATCAGGCTAAAGTCGTGCTTCAAATGGCCCCGCCCGTTTTTTGGGCGATTTCAGTCAGGTTGAAAATCGCCCAGAAGTCTGTCATAGACTCCCATGTAAAATCTATTTTTTTCAAATTTCAGAGCCTTCAATACAATCTCAATGGGTGTCTGTGGGCTTGCACTTACGCGCTTTCGTCATACGTTACGTAACCATGAACGTAACTGAGAAAAGAGCGGAAGCGGATTGTTTGAAAGAAGTTCCTTTTTGTCGGCGAACAAATGAAGATAAATTGGCAACGAAACAATTAGGACCTCCCAGACCAAATGTAATAATTCAACAGGTTTCTACTAAAGGCGGAAAGTCCTACACCCGAGGATTTTCCAAAAATTGGTACGAACGAAAAAAGACATTGCCACTCACTCAACTGGATGAGGGATACAGGCTAGCTGTCCGCCGCCACAACGATGAGGTTAGTGTTGATAATCACAAGTTTACTGGATGTGGATATGGTGTAATAAAGGCAGTTTATTCAGAGGTAAATATATCTGGAATCGCGTTCACGGACCCGTTCGTCAAACTCTTAGGGAGCTATAAATTAAGCCCCATTACTTACCATATCAGATAAGAGAAATTGCTGCAGCTACATATATTTTACATCCTGGCCCTACATAGTTCACTATTTGCATCACTTACCAAAATATTACATGTGGTCATATATGCTTGGAAAGTGGAGATGCCATAGAACGTCAAAAAAGTAAACATTGCTGGAGACACATTGCCGTTTTGGAGAAGACATCGCGTTTGCTAGCGAAGAGATTTGTTGTGGCAAATGAATTTGGGCTGGGAATTGCCAGGAACCTCACGATAAGATATATGCATCAACATTGCGAGTCTCATGATTCTATACGTATTGCGATTCGATACTGTGATTTTATTGCGCACCATATGTCTGTTGCAGAGGGATCAGAAAGCCATGAGAACGAGTTTTGATCAGTCATGGAAATAAAAGTGCTGAAAACAAATGTGAAAAGATTGAGAACAAGCTATGAAGGAACAATAATGGTGTTTTGGTGCAGGTACAGCCAACTAGCGCTAAAATATTGCGATATTGTCAATACAGTATATCGTAAAGTATCACTATGTAACTCGATTTCTTTCACCCCAATCCCTCAAATTAACGGTAAATAACTGAATTGTTTGCCCCACATTTAGCTAAGATGATTAGCTAGCCAGCTAAAATGTTTTATTTAGTTAGCAGTCGCATCTACAATAGTTTACTGTCAATAACATGTCTCCAAAAATGACGTGGTGTCTCCAATTGTGTTGACATTTTACAATTGCGATGCGCATCCATGAGTATCTACTTTCTGTAGCTCAGCTGGTAGAGCATGGTGCTTGTAACGCCAAGGTAGTGGGTTCGATCCCCGGGACCACCCATACACAAAGGGTTGGGCTCTGAGTCGGGTTCTCATTGGGCTCTCATTGGCTCTGAGTCGGGTTCTCTGTCTTCAAATGTTCAGCCTAAGAGAGGGGATTTTTGTGTGTGTGTGTGTGTGTGTTTAACAGTGATGATATGGCGGCAGGTAGCTTAGTGGTTAAGAGCGTTGTGCCAGTACCCGAAAGGTCGCTGGTTCTAATCCCCGAGCCCACTAGGTGAAAAATCTGTCGATGTGCCCTTGAGCAAGGCACTTAACCCTAATTGCTCCTGTAAGTCGCTCTGGATAAGAGCGTCTGCTAAATGACCAATTATTATTATTTATTAATTGTGTGTGTGTGTGTGTGTGTGTTTAACAGTGATGATGTGTGTGTGTGTGTGTTTGTGTGTGTCCTCAGAGCAAGAACTCGTGAGTTGGAAGAACTCAGAGGCCTATGGCGTGGGTGTTGTCCTTGGCCACCGGCTGACAAGGCGGACAAGATAGGACCCTTTTGTCCATTGTTATTGGATAGGAACAGAACTTATAACCAGCTCCTGACCTAAATAGATCTTAGCACAACATTTTACTCAACATATCATATTCCATATTCTCTATAACAAATATATTTACTACGACATTAGCAAGAACCGCCACATCCTCAGCCGGCTAATCCAGTGTGTAAAGTTTTGCGGAGTGTTTGAGTTAGCTTTGCGAGGCAAATATGAAACTGAGGGCTCCACCAACCCTGGGAAGCCAACACTTTTGAGGTCAGTCAATAAATGCTTCTGGTATTGACTTATATGCTGCCCCTGTCTTCATGTTGTTGCTGGACATATCTTTTTTAAAATGTGTGTAGGTCACCTAAATCATCAGAAAAATTGCCCCTCCTGAGAATTTTTTCAGGAGCCGCCACTGACAGTCAGGCATCGAAAATGTATGGCAATATGAAAAAGGATATAATATTTGATCAAAAACGCATGTTGCTGAGTGCTTTTACTTAAACCACACTCAGTAAACGCATTGTAACGTTAAAAGGTTAGACATGAAAGCTAGCTACCTAGCGAGTCAGTTATGTTCAGTAAATGAATGAATAAGCTTGGTCCCCATTGCTTTTGCTCTATAGTTGTCACCAACATGAAGAGAAAAAAGGACTTCATGTTTCTTCCAAAGAAAAGACAAGGCAGAAAGTCAGACAGAGCCAGAGGGTTCAGGTGTGGAGAGAGCAAGAGAGAGCAGAGAGAGACAGCAGGAAGACCATTGGAGAGACTGAGAGTGATGTCAGCCAATCC
>NW_028165307.1:0-97863 GCF_964263955.1 Coregonus lavaretus
TGGCTCAGCATGGCGCTTGCAACGTCAGGGTTGTGGGTTTGATTCCCACGGTGGACCAGTATGAAAATGTATGCACTCACTACTGTAAGTCAGTCGCCCTGGATAAAAGCATCACCTAAAACGTAAAAATCTATCATGGTCCAAAAAAGCTAACACTTAAAGTATTGTCAATATCTGCAGGAATGGGGGAACCACAAAGATGACTTCAGTCACTGGACTCTGTAGAGAAAACACATAACTTGAAGATGTTACTGTAATTTTCATCTTATTTATAAAGAGCTGATAACTGATCAAACTCAGTCATATATGTGTTCATTAAATCCAACCATGCATTTGTATTCACGCTGTCATGTTCAGTGCTCAATCCCATCTGAAATATTAATGTAGATTTATGCAGCTTAGAGGTGTGTGTGTGTGTGCATGCTAGGTGTGTGTCTTTATAAATATTAATAACGTTTCCGCTGTATGTATTAATATTTCAGGTGAGGCAGTGATTATCTCCTAGTGTAATTACAGGAAGTGATTTTGATAACACAGACAGCACTGTAAACACCCCACATCACCCACAGCAAATACTGACAGACACAAATAATACAGAGCAACCACACACAACCCGCAGATAGATCTCCCTCTCCCCCATTCTACCCCTCTCCATCACGACCCTTTTCTCTCCATTTATCTTTCCCTTTCCTTCTCTCTTTTCCTCTCCCTCTCTCCCAGTGTGTTAAGAAGGGCATCTGCTATTATGTTTGTGCCAAGTTCACTGAGGGAAACCTTCTCATTAGGGGGTGCAGAGGCTGCTTACACAACGAGCAACAGAAGGCTCTCTCTTCCTCCCTCTCTTCCTCTCTCTCTCTCTCTCTCTCTCTCTCTCTCTCTCTCTCTCTCTCTCTCTCTCTCTCTCTCTCTCTCTCTCTCTCTCTCTCTCTCTCTCTCTCTCTCTCTCTCTCTCTCTCTCTGCTCTCTCTCTCTCTCTCTCTCTCTCTCTCTCGTTCTCATTCTTACTCTGTCTCCTCTCTGGGGCGTCTCCTCTTGGAAAGGTTTAATGATGTTACAAATGTAATTACGCTTTTTATTTAGCATGTTAACATCATTATAAATGTAAATGAAGGATGGGGCTCGGGGAGAAGCTTGTGAGAACATGGAACTGTTATCAACCTTCAGCTGTGATTAACACACCTATCAGTTTAGTGTCTGTCTGAAAACATGCACAGTTTTATAAAGAACATTTTAAGTTTCACATTATACATGTTCTTAGCCACAGTATAACCCTCTCCCCCATGCACACACACAGACCCCTTATCCTCATCACGTGGTTACAGACCCCAAACCCATTCCAGCACAACTGACTACGGACCCAACAACCTCATTCCATTAGCGGACAGGAAGTGACCTCATTCAATTAGAGGCAGCAGGAAATGGCTGTGTTTTTGTGCTGAGGAGTCTTGTTGTTGTGGCTGAAAGAAATAAAGACATACAGTAAATTGTGTTTTAGTTCTCCTCTGGGCTCCATTTGTCTTGAGCTAATGTGATTGGAGCTGAGTTACAGTACAGTAGTTATAACTCTGAGTGGTCTCAGGCGAGTCATAGAGAACAGGCCTAGGGGACGGCAAATATGATTGAAACTCAGAACAAATATTTTGTTATTTAAATGACGTTTAGCTTATAAAAGCTTCATAAAGTCTTCATAAGCACTACATAAATGTGTTACAAAGTATATATAACTGTATGTCATGCTTTATAAAGGGTTCATGAATGTGGCATAACTGTGTGACATAATCACCAATGTCAAATATGACATAACCCACTATCCCGAATATGATATAAACATGTGCTTTATAAAGGGTGACATGTTGTGCTGAAGGATGGCATACGCTCTGAAGTGAAGTCATTTTAGTCACATTACACCTAATCTTATTCCCAGACACTTACGCCCAAATGCGCGGAAGGTCTGGTGGACCAACGCATAAAACTTGGCCGTCATTAGTTAGGGTTAGGTTTAAAATAACATTTTAAGAAGATAAATTGTGGAAATGGGCAGGGTTTAGACATAATTATGACTTTTTGACTTTGTTAACTAGTAACGATGACAAATACTTTACTCAGGTCACTCCTATATAATTATATTGTCACTCCCACTACGGCCAACTTTGAATGGTTGATATCCCAGGCTTATATGCACTCTGTGCACAATAGCCTGGGGACGACATTACACCAAGAAACACTTACCTTGATGAAAGCCCCCAACCTAAAGAAATTGAAAGTGGCTTTCTTCTGGAACCAAGGTACATGTTCCTCAGTACACAACCACGCACACAACAAAAACAAGCCATACCATGCGATGCTGGGCCCAGTCAGGTCTTTGACACATTCACCCACTCCCCCACTGAAAGATCAGCCACAAAATATTGGCACCATTATTAACAGGCTCTGAGGGGTGGCCAGTCCTCTTCTGGCTGTGCCGGGTGGAGATTATAAGAGTACATGGCCATTAAGGCCAGATTGTTCTTAAAGATGTTCAACCGTTCATAGATGATCAGCTGGGTTGTAGAGGGTGCAACAGGTCAGTACCTCAGGAGTAAATGTCAGTTGGCTTTTCATAGCCGAGCACTCAGAGGTCGAGACAGCAGGTGCGGTAGAGAGGGAGCGAGAGAGACGAAAAACAGCAGGTCCGGGACAAGGTAGCACGTCCGGTGAACAGGTCAGGGTTCCATAGCCGCAGCAGAACAGTTGAAACTGGAGCAGCAGCAAGACCAGTTGGACTGGGGACAGCCAGGAGTCATCAGGCCAGGTAGTCCTGAGGCATGGTCCTAGGGCTCATGTCCTCTGGGAGGGAAGGGAGAGAGGGAGAGATAGAAAATTAGAGGGAGCATACTTAAATTCACACAGGACACCAGATAAGACAGGAGAATTACACCAGATATAACAGACTGACCCTGGCCCCCCGGCACATAGACTATTGCAGCATAGATACTGGAGGCTGAGACGGGGGGGGGTTGGGGGACACTGTGGCCCCGTCCGACGATACCCCCGGACAGGGCCAACCAGGCAGGATTTAACCCCACCCACTTTGCCAAAGCTCAGCCCCCACACCACTAGAGGGATATCAACAGACCACCAACTTACTACCCTAAGACAAGGCTGAGTATAGCCCACAAAGATCTCCTCCACGCACATGCCCGAGGGGGCACAAAACCAGACAGGAAGATCACGTCTATGACTCAACCCACTCAAGTGACACACCCCTCCTAGTAAGACAGTGACTTAGTAAAGACTTAAAGGTCGAGACCGAGTCTGCGTCTCTCACATGGATAGGCAGACCATTCCATAAAAATTGAGCTCAATAGGAGAAATCCCTGCCTCCAGCTGTTTGCTTAGAAATTCTATGGACAATAAGGAGGCCTGCGTTTTGTGACCATAGCGTACGTGTAGGCATGTACGGCAGGACCAAATTGGAGAGATAGGTAGGAGCAAGCCCATGTAATGCTTTGTAGGTTAGCAGGAAAACCTTGGAATCAGCCCTAGCCTTAATAGGAAGCCAGTGTAGAGAGGATAGCACTGGAGTAATATGATCAATTTTTGGGGTTTTAGTCAAGATTCTAGAAGCCGTGTTTAGCATTAACTGAAGTGTATTTAGTGCTTTATCAGGGTAGCTGGAGAGTAGAGCATTGCAGTAGTCTAATCTAGAAGTGCCAAAAGCATGGATTAGCTTTTCTGCATAATTTCTGGACAAAAAGTTTCTGATCTTTGCAATGATATGAAGATGGAAAAAAGCTGTCCTTGAAATATTCTTGATATGTTCGTCAAACGAGAGATCAGGGTCCAGAGTAACGCCGAGGTCTTTCACAGTTTTATTTGAGATGATTGTACAACCATCAAGATTAATTGTCAGATCCAACAGCAGATCTCTTTGTTTCTTGGGACTTAGAACTAGCATCTCTGTTTTGTCCAAATGTAAAAGTAAAACATTGCCGCCATCCACTTCCTTATGTCTGAAACGCAGGCTTCCATGTTTAATCGAAATGTACAGCTGTGTGTAGTCCCCATAGCAGTGAAAGTTGACATTGTGTTTCCGAATGACATCACCAAGAGGAAGAATATATAGTGAAAACAATAGTTGTATTAAAACGGAATCTTGAGGAATGCCGAAACGTACAATCGATTTGTCAGAGGACAAACCATCCACAGAGACTAATTGATATCTTTCTGACAGATAAGATCTAAACCAGGTAAGAACTTGTCCGTGTAGACCAATTAGGGTTTCCAATCTCTCCAAAAGAATGTGGTGTTTGATGGTGTCAAAAGCAGTACTAAGGTCTAGGAGCAAATGCAGAGCCTTTGTCTGACGCCATTAAAAGGTAATTTACCACCTTCACGAGTGCAGTCTCAGTGCTATGATGGGGTCTAAAACTAGACTGAAGCGTTTTGTATACATTATTTTTCTCCAGGAAGGCAGTGAGTTGCTGCGCAACAGCTTTTTCTAAAATGTTTGAGAGGAATGGGAGATTCGATATAGGCCGATAGTTTTTTTTACATTTTCCGGGCCAAGATTTGGCTGTTTCAAGTGAGGCTTTATTACTGCCACTTTTAGTGAGTTTGGTACACATCCGGTGGATAGGGAGCCATTTATTATGTTCAACATAGGAGGGCCAAGCACAGGAAGTAGCTCTTTGTTATGATGAGTTTCTCGGGTATCAAGTAATTAAGAATGTAAGAATATACTTAGACACTTAGCTGGGAAGTTCATTTAATATTTAATAGGTATTATGGTTCGTTATAACAGAAGGACAGAGCTTTGCCTCTGCCATCTCCAAACTAACTTGAACAAAGACATCCCTCAGCTTATATACACTCTGTTACACGTTTCTTCACGAACATCTGGTGCCCATCAGTGGGCACTACCTTCTCTAATGTTAATACCAGACTCTGTGGCACCAAGTCACTTATCTACTAACTCTCACCTGGTTTCCCACAACACTATAAAATGACATCATTACAATCCTTTTTTTTGTGGTAAGTAACATTACTTAACCCCCAACACTTCATATAAAACTTCATATAAAATACAATATTCTCCAATCAGTAGTATATATCTGACTAGAGTCTAAACTATGCTAGATATCTGACCCATCATCTTAGACATGCTACCAAGAAAAACATACATATAAATAAATTGTGAACATCATGACATCATCCCCACAAATACAAAGATACATGACACTTCCTAAGTTAGATGGATATTATAATATATTCAAATGAACATATAAAAATAAAAATAACATCAGTCTTCTTCATCCATCTTCATTCAGAGGAACCCCAAGCTTTTCCCTGGTCACTCGGGGCGCTATCTGATCGACTGAGATAGTCTTGTTTCCACATCTTCAATCCTGTAAACCATAAAATCCACATTATACATTTCCAACTTAACCTTCCACATTCCTCAATCAATATTATCAATGGACTCTAAACTGGAATAACATATATATGAATAATTTGTCCTTTCTCTCCTTGCATTAATATTGACTGATACATCTCTATTCATACTCCTAATACCTTCCTGTTTGTCTCTAATATTTCCCATATCTTTAGTTAAATTCCCAAAACCTTCCTAATCTTGATGTCCAACATGTATCCCCTATTTAATCACATACATTCCCCCTCTATCTACTATAATAGTATCCAATGCTATGTGATTATCACTTACATAGTCTAATGAGTGACATCTCAGACCCAATTACTTGAAAACCCATGATTGTTAAAAGATACAATGTTCAACTCTGACTTTGTTCTCCTATTATTCCTGACATAGATACACAGTATAACACTCTGTTTTCACTCCCTGTTAAATCAGTACATCCCTAAACTATTCATGCTTTAAGAATTCAACCAAAATCAGATCATATGAAAATAACATAACATTCCTATTTCTGAAATACCAAAAATCCCATGATAGTAACCAATTAAGTACTTGCCTAGCAACATAGATATGCACCACTCTAAACATCCATATCAATACCACCCAATACTTTAAATGTATATAATGACTAATATGTTAATACATTAACCCAATTAATCAACATATTCATGATTTCAGTCACAATCCTCACATTAACTTCCATGTTTCAAACATTATGATTCAACAATGTCTACTCAAAATAAATCATAGAAGTTTATCCGAAGACATTACCATAATGCATCACTGTTTTAACCTAATACCTATATAAGACAGTTCTCAATTGTACAATCAATCTCCTTCATTTTGAAAATACTTATACTAATACATTCTAATGATGCACTTAAATCACTCGGTCATCTTATAAATTATAACCCAAAACCCAAATTACTTAACTTAACCAAATTTAAAATGACAATCCTTATTGATTCACTTGGTCCTTATCAATCAAAATTAAAACCCTCAACTTTATCACCCATTACAACTGTCAGAATGTACACTTATATTAACATACAGTATAAACATCCATAATTCTATTATGACCTTCCTCATCCTGATAATACATACAGATCATTATCTCAATGCATTCTTAAAACTATTAATTTAGCAGTGTATATACCTACTACCCAAATTGGCTAATTTAGATAAATCCAATTTTATTATCAACACAGCTAAGCAACCCCTTTATTACTCCCGGCACTAAAATATTCTGGCATTATGTTCTTCATACATCTTCACATTTCAAAATGACTTGCCCATGACAATGTCACAACTTCAATGTCTCATCCGAGTCACCACCAACTCTACAACCTCATTGTAGAGTTGGTGGGGCGGCAGGTAGCTTAGTGGTTCAGAACGTTGTGCCAGTAACCGAAAGGTCGCTGGTTCTAATCCCAGAGCCCACTAGGTGAACAATCTGCCGATGTGCCCTTGAGCAAGGCACTTAACCCTAATTGCTCCTGTAAGTCGCTCTGGATAAGAGGGTCTGCTAAATGATTAAAACATGTTCTTGTCCATTTGCCAACCATTATACCCACAACATTAAAAATGTTGTATCTGAACACATATTTCTCCCTTCTCACTCAATGGTGGACTCCTGTCCTCCTTCCTTGATATAAAAACATGAGAAAATCCTTCGATTGGCTGTTGCACACCAGTTGCATGTAGAAGTGGTACTTCACAAAAACATCTTCAACGCCTCTGATATTCATCTTCATCCGGTTCATAGGTTGTTACTTTTAAATATAGTTACACACCATTGTAGACCAAATTATCCCTACTATGCAAGCAAGTTAAACAACTACCTCCACGTCGCATAGCAAGTTACGTCACCACTCTAAACGTCACTAGTTCGCACCACTAACTAGCTAGCCCTTTCACACCAAACATTTAACCCTCTATGACTTCCTTCTCCTCAGCAACCATTTATTCTTGTACACCAAACGTAACCCATAATGTCCCTTACAGCTCTCTCACGTTTCAGCGAGCCCCAATGGCTAACACCCGCAGACAAAAAACTAGGAAACTCTTCTATTTTTACTAGTAGACCAAATAACACACTCTCAAACAGCGTTCTGCATTTACCTCTATCGTAGGGTTTAAAAACTAACGTAACAACATTAACCATCCTAAATTGCTGTAGTAACGTCATGTTTGGTTCAGTTTATCTGTTACGATAGTGTGTCCATAATACTTCTGTAGTGACCTCAACCAAAAGTTGCCATAGTCCTCAGTCAATGTTATCTTTCATTACTCTGCTTCCTTCCAACACTGCTTCATTATCCATAGTGTTAGTTTAATAGTCCTATTATTCTCTGAGTTCCCTTGCTTCACTTCCCATGAAGATAAGACATTCGCTTCACTATGTGTCATAAACTACATCCCATTTCCCCTGTTATCAACTAAGATCATAGCCACAATCCGCCATTATTAGAATACATCATATCTAGGTAACTGTCCTTTCTAAGTAGGCTACAAGTAACACCAAACACTTGCTGTAGTTTACCAACATATATTGAATTTATATCCATAGTAACAATACCCCATTTATTGATAGACATTATGCCACCAGTCTCAATCGCTTAACCTAGCCAACCCTTAGGCAAAAAATAAAATGACTACCACGAAATCGTGTCTCTATTCCTGTTAAATAAATGAGTCTTTCCATTTGAACCACACGCACTTCAAATCTTCCCTTCTACATCACCAAACCAAATACTCTGTAGTAGCTGTTCAATCAACACATACCAGCAGTTGAATTACACTCATAAACCCAGATTTGACTCTATGCCATTGAAATGACAAATAAATCCCACAAATAGCGCAATTACAATGGTTTGTCATCTTAACCTCTGATACAAAATGAAGTACCTTCACTTCACCACCTTAGCTCCACACTGATAATTAGTTTAATGGAAACCCTAAATTGGCTTTGTACTATATTATACATTACTTCTATAACCACATTACTTATGGTCAGTTTATTCCTTAAACCTTATTTTATTTTTATTTTTTTTATTTTTTTCACCTTTATTTAACCAGGTAAGCCAGTTGAGAACAAGTTCTCATTTACAACTGCGACCTGGCCAAGATAAAGCAAAGCAGTGCGATAAAAACAACAACACAGAGTTACATATGGGGTAAAACAAAACAAAGTCAAAAATACAACAGAAATAAATATATATACAGTGTGTGCAAATGTAGCAAGTTATGGAGGTAAGGCAATAAATAGGCTATAGTGCAAAATAATTACAATTAGTATTAACACTGGAATGATAGATGTGCAAGAGATGATGTGCAAATAGAGATACTGGGGTACAAATGAGCAAAATAAATAACAATATAGGGATGAGGTAGTTGGGCGGGCTAATTTCAGATGGGCTGTGTACAGGTGCAGTGATCGGTAAGGTGCTCTGACAACTGATGCTTAAAGTTAGTGAGGGAGATAAGTGTCTCCAGCTTCAGATATTTTTGCAATTTGTTCCAGTCATTGGCAGCAGAGAACTGGAAGGAATGGCGGCCAAAGGAGGTGTTGGCTTTGGGGATGACCAGTGAGATATACCTGCTGGAGCGCATACTACGGGTGGGTGTTGCTATGGTGACCAATGAGCTAAGATAAGGTGGGGATTTGCCTAGCAGTGATTTATAGATGGCCTGGAGCCAGTGGGTTTGGCGACGAATATGTAGTGAGGACCAGCCAACAAGAGCGTACAGGTCACAGTGGTGGGTAGTATATGGGGCTTTGGAGACAAAACGGATGGCACTGTGATAGACTACATCCAATTTGCTGAGTAGAGTGTTGGAGGCTATTTTGTAAATGACATCGCCGAAGTCAAGGATCGGTAGGATAGTCAGTTTTACGAGGGCATGTTTGGCAGCATGAGTGAAGGAGGCTTTGTTGCGAAATAGGAAACCGATTCTAGATTTAACTTTGGATTGGAGATTCTTAATGTGAGTCTGGAAGGAGAGTTTACAGTCTAACCAGACACCTAGGTATTTGTAGTTGTCCACATATTCTAGGTCAGACCCGTCGAGAGTAGTGATTCTAGTCGGGTGGGCAGGTGCAAGCAGCGTTCGGTTGAAGAGCATGCATTTAGTTTTACTAGTGTTTAAGAGCAGTTGGAGGCTACTGAAGGAGTGTTGTATGGCATTGATGCTCGTTTGGAGGTTTGTTAACACAGTGTCCAATGAAGGGCCAGATGTATACAAAATGGTGTCGTCTGCGTAGAGGTGGATCTGAGAGTCACCAGCAGCAAGAGCGACGTCATTGATATACACAGAGAAAAGAGTCGGCCCAAGAATTGAACCCTGTGGCACCCCCATAGAGACTGCCATAGGTCCAGACAACAGGCCCTCCGATTTGACACATTGAACTCTATCAGAGAAGTAGTTGGTGAACCAGGCGAGGCAGTCATTTGAGAAACCAAGGCTATTTAGTCTGCCAATAAGAATGCGGTGGTTGACAGAGTCCAAAGCCTTGGCCAGGTCAATGAAAACGGCTGCACAGTACTGTCTATTATCGATCGCGGTTATAATATCGTTTAGGACCTTGAGCGTGGCTGAAGTGCACCCATGACCAGCTCGGAAACCGGATTGCATAGCGGAGAAGGTACGGTGGGATTCGAAATGGTCGGTGATCTGTTTGTCAACTTGGCTTTCAAAAACTTTTGAAAGGCAGGGCAGGATGGATATGGGTCTGTAACAGTTTGGATCTAGAGTGTCACCCCCTTTGAAGAGGGGGATGACCGCGGCAGCTTTCCAATCTCTGGGGATCTCAGACGTTACGAAAGAGAGGTTGAACAGGCTAGTAATAGGGGTTGCGACAATTTCGGCGGCTAGTTTTAGAAAGAAAGGGTCCAGATTGTCTAGCCCAGATGATTTGTAGGGGTCCAGATTTTGCAGCTCTTTCAGAACATCAGCTGTCTGGATTTGTGTGAAGGAGAAGCGGGGGGGGGCAAGGGCAAGTTGCAGCGGAGGGTGCAGAGCTGGTGGCCAGGGTAGTGGTAGCCAGGTGGAAAGCATGGCCAGCCGTAGCAAAATGCTTGTTGAAATTCTCGATTTTTGTAGATTTATCGGTGGTGATAGTGTCTCCTAGCCTCAGTGCAGTGGGCAGCTGGGAGGAAGTGCTCTTATTTTCCATGGACTTTACAGTGTCCCAAAACTTTTTGGAGTTAGTGCTACAGGATGCAAATTTCTGTTTGAAAAAGTTAGCCTTTGCTTTCCTAACTGCTTGTGTATATTGGTTCCTAACTTCCCTGAAAAGTTGCATATCGCGGGGGCTATTTGATGCTAATGCAGTACGCCACAGGATGTTTTTGTGCTGGTCAAGGGCAGTCAAGTCTGAGGAGAACCAGGGGCTATATCTGTTCTTAGTTCTGTATTTTTTGAATGGGGCAAGTTTATTTAAGATTGAGAGGAAATTACTTTTAAAGAACAACCAGGCATCCTCTACTGACGGAATGAGATCTATATCCATCCAGGATACCTGGGCCAGGTCAATTAGGAAGGCCTGCTCGCTGAAGTGTTTTTGGGAGCGTTTGACAGTGATGAGGGGTGGTCGTTTGACCGCGGACCCGTTACGGACGCAGGCAATAAGGCAGTGATCGCTGAGATCCTGGTTGAAGACAGCGGAGGTGTATTTAGAGGGTAAGTTAGTCAGGATGATATCTATGAGGGTACCCATGTTTACGGATTTAGGGTTGTACCTGGTAGGTTCGTTGATAATTTGTGTGAGATTGAGGGCATCTAGTTTAGATTGTAGGATGGCCGGGGTGTTAAGCATATCCCAATTTAGGTCACCAAGCAGTACGAACTCTGAGGATAGATGGGGGGCAATCAATTCACATATGGTGTCCAGGGCACAGCTGGGGACTGAGGGGGGTCTGTAGCAAGCGGCAACAGTGAGAGATTTATTTCTGGAAAGGTGGATTTTTAGAAGTAGAAGCTCAAACTGTTTGGGCACAGACCTGGATAGTATGATAGAGCTCTGCAGGCTATCTCTACAGTAGATTGCAACTCCACCCCCTTTGGCAGTTCTATCTAGACGGAAAATGTTATAGTTGGGGATGGAAATTTCAGAATTTTTGGTGGCCTTTCTAAGCCAGGATTCAGTCACTGCTAGAACATCAGGGTTGGCGGAGTGTGCTAACGCAGTGAATAACTCAAACTTAGGAAGGAGGCTTCTGATATTTACGTGCAGAAAACCAAGGCTTTTACGGTTACAGAAGTCAACAAATGATAGCTCCTGGGGAGTAGGAGTGATACTGGGGGCTGCAGGGCCTGGGTTAGCCTCTACATCACCAGAGGAACAGAGGAGGACTAGAATAAGGATACGACTAAAGGCTTTAAGAACTGGTCTTCTAGTGCGTTGGGTACATAGAATAAAGGGGGCAGTTCTCCGGCCGTTGTAGAAAAGATTCAGGGCATTATGTACAGAAAAGGATATGGAAGGTTATGAGTACAGTTAAGGTAAACCTAAGCGTTGGGTAACAATGAAAGAGATAGCATCACTGGAGGCACCGATTGAGCCGGTCTCGGCGTGTATGGGGGGTGGAACAAAGGAACTATTTGAGGCAGTTTGAGAGGGACTAGGGGTTCTACAGTGAAATTGTATAATAAGAACTAACCCAAACAGCAATAGGCAAGGCATATTGACAAGGGAGAGAGGCATAAAGCAATCACAGGTGTTATTAGAGAGAGCTAAGACAACAACTGGTAATAGCGATAAAGTTTGGGCTGAGGCTAAACAGAATAAACAGGACAGGGTACCGTGTAAAGGAACAGTCCAGCAGGCATCAGCTGTGCAGCTGAGTGATCATAAGGTCCAGTGAACAGCAATATGTGAGTCCGAGAGCAGTTCAAATTGGTGCTTCAGCACAGCTAGCAGGGAGCACAGTTGTAGTTTGCGTGTGCTAGCGGGCCGGGGCTAGCAGATGGATCTTGGTGGTCATCGCAACGGGAAGCCTGTTGAAACCACATCAGACGATTTCATCGGCAAACCAGTCGTGTTGGATCGGCAGGGCTCAGTGTCAACACTATGAGGTCCCGTCCGGTTGCCAGAGAGGTAGATAGCCGGGAGATGGGCCTGAGGCTAGCTCAAGGCTAACTGGTGCTTGCTATAGGGCAATGGTAATTAGCCAACAACAGGTTGCAGCTAGCTAGCTGGTTGCGATGATCCGGCGCTAGGGTCCAGTGATTCCGGCAGAAAGTCCGATAAGCTCTGGGTCGATAGCACGCTGTGCAGACTGGCCGCCGAATTGTCCAGGCTAGAGCTAGAGCTGGCTGGTGGATAGTGTAGGCCACGGACAATGGTGAAGACGCTAACGGTGACTAATAGCAAGTAGCCATTCAGTTGCAGCTACACTAGTTTCAGCTTAAGGTTCTTGATGAAAGTTATAAAGAAATAATAGAATCCTTTCCACGTTGGGTGAGGTGGGTTGCAGGAAAGTATATTTAGTTAAAGAATGAAAAGTAAAAATTGAGAAATATATACAAAATAGACAAAAAAAACAAGAAACGGGATATTTACACTAGGACAATGAATAAAACCGCGACTGCACTGCTACGCCATCTTGGATCATTAGGACTCGAACCTTATCTCTATCACATGATCCCACAACGGTACAACTTATAAAACACTTATTCATTATTTCCCGACCCATAACGTATGTCTACGTTTGGGTGAACAAGTTAATACATATATAACGTTAGAAACTTCTAGGTACTCACATCAAATAATCCCTTCGTGCTTTTTTTTTACCAATACACAATCGACGCACAAACCTCTTCAAACATTCTCCCAGCGTACCAAAAAATAGACTGTAATGTCAGGACACTACCCTGCCTGTCCAGAAAATACTTTTCCACTACTCTAAAATAACCTCACAATCTCCATACCACTCCTTGATATTCTATGACTTAATTATGTTATATATTGTAACACATAGAAAATCCTAATTTAATTAATTTACATTACTTTTACAAAAGACGTATTCTAAATGCGGATTTGCCTGTATTATTTTCGTCATTTCCTGTCTCTCTCTTCGAGTTAAATGAAGCTCTGCTTTACTTTTAATGGTGACTATTTTTTTTTCGATAACGGTTTACTAAGCTGGACATTCATTACTGCTATTAGTTCATGCAATATTAGCAATTAAATACTTAAATAAAATCCCCATCCTGATCTGTGTTAAAATTTAGTTTGCTTGTCGTTTTGTTGCTATGATTCAATATGTTATTATTTATTATTATGTTACATTACATTGGCTCCCTCTCCTGGCCATTTTGAGTGATTCACTAAATACTAATTCTCTCTTCACCACATTACTCTACCTCTTAATTTGTACACATCAATAGAGCCTCAAACCCACTCATTTATAATGCTTTTAACCATTATGACTTGAACATAATGATAAAGGGCTCTAACATTTATCCCTAATTCTGCTGAGGACTTGAACCTCACAACTTTTCACATTTTTAGTATCGTCTTTCTACTAAGGACCGTAATCTTCAACCGAAGAATTTTAACCTTCAACCGTAGGCCGCGAACCTACACCAAAATACCTTATAGGGCCTTTATAACCTTCTACCAAGGACTTGAACCTCTTCATATCTATATTCTGTCGACACAGGACTCGAACTTACGTACTAAAATACCTTATTCTATTTTATAATGTTGTACACTGTATAATCTCGTCATGTTGAGGACTCAAACCTCTGACCCATTCTACAATGTCATACACCTTATGATCACGTCACGTTGAGGACTCGAACCTCTGACCCATTCCATAATGTCACACACATTAAAAGACCCTACGCCCACTATTGTTACACCCATTCTCCTTCTTCACTGTTGTTTTTAGTCATTACTCTGACCAAACCCTTCTAAGAATCACAATTTTATTGTCTAATTTGATCATTCTCCTTACATCCCTTACATAACTCAATACCACTCATCGTCCCCCTTTCAAAATATTGCATTTTAAATGTCCGTTACAGCTAAGCCTTACCACAGATAGGCAGAATTTGACATAATCAAAAAATGAAAGTCTGCTTACCTGTTAGTTCGGCAGAGAACTGCATCCTTTTCGTCTAGATGCCAATCTGTTATGATGAGTTTCTTGGGTATCAAGTAATTAAGAATGTAAGAATATACTTAGACACTTAGCTGGGAAGTTTATTTAATATTTAATAGGTATTATGGTTCGTTATAACAGAAGGACAGAGCTTTGCCTCTGCCATCTCTGAACTAACTTGAACAAAGACATCCCTCAGCTTATATACACTCTGTTAGACGTTTCTTCACGAACATCTGGTACCCATGTTATTACCCTTTACCCCAAGTCATATATCCTGTCCATCAATCATTCTAAAATCAACATCAGTAATCTCCTTTGACATAAAGAATGCAGACTCTGTGGCACCAAGTTACTTATCTACTAACTCTCACCTGGTTTCTCACAACACTATAAAATGACATCATTGCACTCTTTCAGTAGTTTAGTTTGAATAGGGTTCAGTATGCAGCTTGAAGGTTTAGAGGCCATGACTATTTTCATGAATGTGTCAAGAGATACAGGATTAAAAAACTTGAGTGTCTCCATTGATCCTAGGTCCTGGCAGTCCTGTGCACTCAGGACAACTGAGCTTTGAAGAAATATGCAGATTCAAAGAGGAGTTCGTAATTTGCTTTCTAATGATCATGATCTTTTCATCATGGCTGAAGTGAAAGCCATCCTCTCTTGGGGAATGTTGCTTTTTTAGTTAGCTTTGCGACAGTATCAAAAAAGAAATGTTGGATTGTTCTTATTCTCAAAACTAGATTCAGGGTATGACTGTGGCAATGAGTAGGTCCATTCGATTCATATTATTATATTCCTCTTTCATTTACAAATCTCATGACGTGACTATGAGACATGGCTGTATCTAGCTAGCTAAATTTCGGCTAGCTAGCAATTGCTGTGAAGTCACCAAAATGATTTGAAATAACGATTGAGGTAGCTACCGTATGTAATCTAACTCAATACTCAACTACTACAAACTAATCTAAATTACAATACATAAAGGGTAAGTGACTTGTTTTTCGCTGCCCAGTGGCACCACAAGTGGTAATTTGATTTGCGAACTCATCACATGATCAGCGTCTCATCAGCAACATAAAAAAAGTACGTCCGAGTCACGTAATAGTAGAAAAGTATCAAAAGTAACCTGTGTTTTCATGAGATATGAAAAACGACTGTCTAAACATTAACAATGTTTCATATTTGTTCGTATTTAAGTGACATTTACATTAAATGTGGGTTTTAAAACATGTACCAAGGTCAAAAATATGCCCCCAATGTGAATCACTGTATATGGAATACATATTGGCTTAGAGCAAGAACTATTCTGGTTGCCGTAGTAAAAGTATTGTAGGGAATACTCAGTAGGGTCCGTAGAATGTATATATGGTGTCATTTCATGGGGCTTTGAATAATACGGAGTGTTGCTGGTCTTTTACGCCACCCATTCCATTGGCGACCACAATGCGAATCACTGTGTGTGGAATACATAATCATCTGCGCTACAGAAAACCTGCTAACCAAACAACATTGCAGGACATGCTCACTGAATTAAATGGCAACTACACTCAAGTTTCTTATATTTTTCCCAGACCTCAAAGTTCATCCCTTGATGTGGTTTAAGCATTGTTGTGAACACAGACAAACACATTTGGTTGTTTTTCTATTAAAAAACAGGGAAGAAATGTGGAAAACCAGAAGAAATGGGGGAAATACAAAACCTGGAAAAACAAAACCGAGAAAATGGAATTTGGGGAAAAAACTGTTGTGTGTGTGTGTGTGTGTGTTGTACTGTGCTGTCAGTGGGTCTGTGGTCTTGATTAGGGGGCTTGAACTCCCCTCACAACTAGCTCTCACAGTCTCACTTCAGAATTATTCTCAAATTCCCAAATTTCAAATTTCAAAGTTGTTCCAAATGTCAAATTTCGAAGTGTTTAAGGTTAGGTTTAGGCATAAACTCAGAATGGTTAAGGTAAGAGTTGAGGTTTGGAATAGGCTTAATCTAAAAAGAAACTTTCTATTGCTGGATTCGAACATGCACCAGAGGCAGATACTTATGCCCATCCGCCATCCTAGTCCACAAAGCCCTAGCAAAACCGAAACCTACTTGAATGTAACAGCGCTCACTGTTGCCCTTAGTGGCCGGTTTCCATGTCATCTCCCGACATCCTCAGACATGGATGGACGTCAAATATTGACTTGTATCATGGGTGACCTGGATACCCCTCATCTGATCTTCTCAGGATACATGATGTCACTCAAGTCTCCATAAAAGTATGTCTATTTATATCACACACCACACAACATCCCCATATGTGCATGTGCGTGTGCGTGTGTGTGTGTGTGTGTGTGTGTGTGTGTGTGTGTGTGTGTGTGCACGTGTGTGTTCGTGCACGTGTGTTTGTAGTATATTAGGTTAGGGCTAATTGCAGAAGATAAAGAGCAGATGACTCAGTCTGATGGAGCCAAGCTCTTTATTCACTGCTAATCAATTTACCCTCTATGATGTGTGTGTATGTGTGTGTGTGTGTGTGTGTGTGTGTGTGTGTGTGTGCGTGCGTGCTTGTGTGCACATTTGTGTGAGTGTGTGCATGCTTGAGAAAGAGAATGACATCTTCTATCTTTAACAGCGCTCACAATATGGCAACAGTCTCCATTCACAATCATTTCATCAGCATTTGTCTTGTAACGTCTCTTTTTACGATGTCTATTAGAAGTTGTAGCGATAATTCATGATCAATGCAGCAAGAAAAGGACATGCAAGTAATGCAATATTTTGGGCAATTTTGGCGCATTGAGGGCTGTTTTGGGGGATGTTGATGAAGAGACAAAGAGAGCATTATTTCTGTGTTCAGAGATTGCACAGTAGTTTTATCAATTTGATCACAGATCAATTGTAAACTGGATTCTCTCTCTCTCTCTCTCCCTCCTCTGTAGTGCTGAAGGAGGAGGGTTAATGTAATATCTGGCAGTATGACATCATGCAGTAGTCTAATTGATTACTCTGCTGTACAGAGGCTGGTCTGTGTGTGTTACCCTGTGTCCTCTGCCCCATCCTTAAATTGCAACCCAAAAAAAATCCTTCAAATCACATCAAATAATCAGCACTACAGACAAAATGCACCTGCATAGACTGTGACAGAGAGAATTCTCACCTCAGTCGATCGCCTCACTTCAATGTCAGGCTGGTCAAATGCCATCAGTTAACATGTCAATAGTAAAACACAAACGCACAAACACACACACACAACATGGATGTGCATTTACCCCCCAACACTTTCTCTCTCTGTTCCCTACTGTCATTGTCTATCTCTTTTCCCTCTCCACCTCTTTCTAATTGTTTTGTTCTCTCTCTTTGCATGCTATCTGTCTCTTTTCTGCACCGCTCTAACTCTCTCTCTATCTCTATCTCTGTATCAGTGTGTGTGTGTGTGTGTGTGTGTGTGTGTGTGTGTGTATGTGTGTGTGTGTGTGTGTGCGTGTGTGCGTGTGTGTGTGTGTGTGTTTTGATATCTGTGTTAAGGCTAATTGTAGATTTCACACACTCTGTTGTGTGTGATTACAGAGAAACAATTCATCCAAATTGAGTGAGGAGGGTAATTCACTGGATGCAACTGCATGGAGAAATGCATGCATTTGCATTTTGTCTGAAGTGTTCAATAGGAAGTTTGTAATTTGAATTTCAGGAGATGCATTGTCTGTGTTGTCTGTATTTTGGTGATGATGTATGAAACATGAAGTTATAATACAGTACAGTCCTGTATGAGTGGTGCTGTGGTTAGGCCTTGGGTATATTACTGCTGATGTCAGCGTCACAGAGCTTTTCACTTCAGGCGAGTCCCAATTCCAAGAATCACTCTCTTTTACATTGTCCATTACTGTATTTCTCCTAACAAAACGACATTGGGGATTATTCCACGTTGGACAGGTGTCAACCAAATATGAGAAACAGACAGTCTGCAGAGTCTGTTCTATGCTCTCATACTGCCTGTGTCAGAAGGCCCTTGGCATGGCCTGGCACTCTTTGGCAGGGGGTTTGGGGGTCCTCCCTCAGACTTTTCTGGGGCATCTAGAGCTAATTTCCTACACTTCTACACAATCTTATATGACCCTTTCGGTGTAATTTTGGTGTAACCTTTATTGTAAATAAGTATAGAATATGTTTCTAAACACTCCTACATGAATGTGGATGCTACCAATGTTATGGATAATCCTGAATGAATCGTGAATAATGATGAGTGAGAAAGTACCCCCCCAAAAATGCTAAGCTCCCCTGTTATTGTAATGGTGAGAGGTTAGCATGTTTTGGGGGTACGATATTTGTGCGTCTGTACCTTTCTCACTAATCATTATTCACAATTCAGTCAGGATTATCCGTAATCATGGTAGCATCCACATTAATGTAGAAGTGTTGAGAAACATATTCTATTCTTATTTACAATAAAAGTGACTCCAAAATGACACAATACATTATTTACCATTCATTTCTATTGGGCACAAAATAATCTGAAACACAACCAAAACAAACAGCAAATGCATCCAACAAATGTGTAGAGTCATAAGCGTGCTATAAATGTGGGACCAAATGCTAAACTTTTTACTACTGTAATACACATACAAGTGAATTTGTCCCAATACTTTTGCTCCCCTAAAATGGGGGGACCATGTACAAAGAGTGATGTACAGTGGCTTGCGAAAGTATTCAGCCCCCTTGGCATTTTTCCTACAACCTGGAATTAAAATGGATTTTTTGGAGGTTTGTATCATTTGATTTACACAACATGCCTAACACTTTGAAGATGCAAAATATATTTTCTTGCGAAACAAACAAAGAAATAAGACAAAAAAAACGAAAACTTGAGCGTGCATAACTATTCACCCCACCAAAGTAAATACTTTGTAGAGCCACCTTTTGCAGCAATTACAGCTGCAAGTCTCTTGGGGTATGTCTCTATAAGCTTGGCACATCTAGTCACTGGCATTCTTGCCCATTCTTCAAGGCAAAACTGGTCCAGCTCCTTCAAGTTGGATGGGTTCCGCTGGTGTACAGCAATCTTTAAGTCATACCACAGATTCTCAGTTGGATTGAGGTCTGGGCTTTGACTAGGCCATTCCAAGACATTTAAATGTTTCCCCTTAAACCACTCAAGTGTTGCTTTAGCAGTATGCTTAGGGTCATTGTGCTGCTGGAAGGTGAACCTCCGTCCCAGTCTCAAATCTCTGGAAGACTGAAACAGGTTTCCCTCAAGAATTTCCCTGTATTTAGCGCCATCCATCATTCCTTCAATTCTGACCAGTTTCCCAGTCCCTGGCGATGAAAAACATCCCCACAGCATGATGCTGCCACCACCATGCTTCACTGTGGTGATGGTGTTCTCGGGGTGATGAGAGGTGTTGGGTTTGCGCCAGATATAGCATTTTCCTTGATGGCCAAAAAGCTCAATTTTAGTCTCATCTGACCAGAGTACCTTCTTCCATATGTTTGGGAAGTCTCCCACACGGCTTTTGGCGAACACCAAACGTGTTTGCTTATTTTTTTCTTTACGTAATGGCTTTTTTCTGTCCACTCTTCTGTAAAGCACAGCTCTGTGGAGTGTATGGCTTAAAGTGGTCCTATGGACAGATACTCCAATCTCCGCTGTGGAGCTTTGCAGCTCCTTCAGGGTTATCTTTGGTCTCTTTGTTGCCTCTCTGATTGTCCGTGAGTTTTGGAGGGCGGCCCTCTCTTGGCAGGTTTGTTGTGGTGCCAAATTCTTTCCATTTTTTAATAATGGATTAAATCGTGCTCTGTGGGATGTTCAAAGTTTCTGATATTTTTCAAAACCCGAACCCTGATCTGTACTTCTCCACAACTTCGTCCCTGACCTGTTTGGAGAGCTCCTTGGTCTTCATGGTTCCGCTTGCTTGGTGGTGCCCCTTGCTTATTGGTGTTGCAGACTCTGGGGCCTATCAGAACAGGTGTATATATACTGAGATCATTTGACACTTAGATTGCACACACGTGGACTTTATTTAACTAATTATGTGACTTCTGAAGGTAATTGGTTGCACCAGATCTTATTTAGGGACTTCATAGCAAACGGGGTGAATACATATGCACGCACCACTTTTCCGTTATTTATTTTTTAGAATTCTTTGAATCAAGTTATTTTTTTCATTTCACTTCACCAATTTGGACTGTTTTGTGTAAGTCCATTACATGAAATCCAAATACAAACATTTTGTTCGTTGTCCATAGCTTATGCCTGCCCATACCATAACCCCATCAAAACCATGGAGCACTCTGTACACAACGTTGACATCAGCAAACTGCTTGCCCACATGACGACATACACATGGTCTGCAGTTTTGAGGCCGGTTGGATGTAACTACAAATTCTCTAAAATGACGTTGGAGGCGGCTTATGGTAAATAAATGAACATTCAATTCTCTGGCAACAGCTCTGGTGGACTTTCCGGGAGTCAGCATGCCAATCTGTGGCATTGTGTTGATGACAAAACTGCACATTTTAAGAGTGCCTTTTATTGTCCCCAGCACCAGGTGCACCTGTCTAATGATCATGCTGTTTAATCAGCTTCTTCATATGCCACACCTGTCAGGTGGATGGATTATCTTGGCAAAGGAGAAATACTCACTAACAGGGACGTAAAGACATTTGTGCACAACATTTCAGAGAATTAGTCTTGCTAACGTTTGGAATCCATTTGGCTAATTTGATCTTGTTCTTGATACCATGTCTTCTTTTGAGGTGTTTTGACTGATGTCACATCTATGCTAATGTGGCAGAACATTTACTAGCTAGCTAACCAACAACTCTAACAATGTATTTCAGAGACAAGTGCTCATTGTGTAAATGTATTTGTTTCCAATAAACATTGGAGACGAAATATAGTTAACATGATGTCAACAATCTAAGCCAACCCTCTCTGTTTTGCCCCATAGTTTTGTTGCTAAACAACCAACCTGTCAATAAGGCACCACCATTATTTGAGAGTTTTAGCAATTTCACAGAAAATAATGGAGAGGCGTGCCTAATTATATGTGATGTGCATTTGCTTATGTCTGATTTGAAACTTGACACACGGTTAGCGCGTTGGGCCAGTAACCGAAATATTGTTGGTTCGAATCCTCAAGCTGACAAGGTTAAAATTCTGTTGATGTGCGCTTGAGCAAGGCACTTATGCCTAATTTCTCCAAGGGTGCTTTTTTGTTGGTAACTAGTTACTTGACAAACGCCTTAGATTTCAGAAAGATAAAAACTATTATTTTTTAAAATAAAAATTATGACATTATAGACCCCTTGTGGTCAAAATGTACCTCTTTTGGTGCTTTTAGGGTTAATGTTCATTATAGTTCATTATTGTTACTTTTTTAATTGCATTTATTGTTACATCATTGTTTGTTATTTTTACTTTTCTTTTTACATGTATTTTAACATTATTGTAAAAATAAAAATACATTTGTATTCTTTATGTTACTCCTCCCTTGACATCTCCAATAAATTAATTTCAAATCACACTTATTTTCATTGTTCAATCAATGTGAAATCAGAAACCTTGATTAATTGTTAAAAATACTAAAATATAATTAATGGCATAAGCCTAATTAACATCAATGTGCATGCATTAGATATTCTCAAATCAGATTTTTTTGCAAGATAATAATTTAAGGTGAGTAATCAAACAGTAAAACAATTTTAAATGCCCTAATAGCCTCTTACATGTATACTGTATGAAGACCGTTTGCATAACTGTAAATGATAGAGAACAATGGATCAATGTAAATATTTCAGTAAATTCATTGATATCAGTATAGCACGGCAAGACTACTATCAGTATAAATGTCCCTAGTCTGCCCATAAAAACAAATCCTGTTTTGTATCAATGCATCCCCCTATCAAGCAGTATTGTCCATTCTCTAACATACAGCCCATACTCAACTCTCAACTTCCAGCAATGGAAAAAACATAATTATTTTATGTTCTCTCTCTCATTAATTCACACAACATACGATGGAAATATTGTCACAAGGAGGAGCGCTACATCATTCGTGGGGGACAACATGTTTATTGTAGACTTGTTTAAAAGTGGAACATGAATTGCATCATTTAAGTCACGAGTGTGTCCCGAAGTTGATGGGTTTATTGATCCACTCGCCACTCTATGGAAGTCACCCTCTGAGTTTCGTCAGCAACATGTAATAACAGAGGGCCCTCCGAGCAAGATGGTAGGGGCGAGGGGGTGTTTGTGATTCACTGCTTATCTCCAAAACAGAACGTTTTCATGAAATTGAAAAAATGACATTTTCCCATTAACGAACATACAATTATGAAACTTCAGAAATTATTTTTTATCCATTTTGTTGGTCCTAGAGTCATGACATATTCGGAATACATTGAAGGGAGTTACTGCTTTCAATATGTACAAAAAAAATGATAAAAGGAAGATGAGGGTTTCATCAGAGAGCAAATATTTGATGAGTATAGAGACAGTCCTGCTAATGTTTGGCTATAGCATTATTAACCTGAATCGCTCTAATGTTCATTAGGTATCAGTCACCTTTATCTGGAGTGATAACATGCAACAGTTTCACTGTGTAATGATATGTGAATGTAGCGAGAGTACTAACTGGTATGAAACAGAATCTGTCTTCATTTCATTCCAATTTTAGTCCTCTTATCTGCAGTCACCGACCACACAGCTAGGGAATTACATTCTGGTTTCCACATTAGTTATAGACTATAGAGGAACCAGATATTATAGGCCAATGTGTGGGTTAGTTGCTTTTAAAATGCATCACCATATAGAGAGCTTTAATTCTCACATCATCTAGAAAGGCAAAATGATATTAGCTCTGTTGATACAGTATATAATATCAATTTGACATTTAATGAATTTCCTTTGTGCTAGTTATCATAGCGTGAGACTGGGGGAAATGAAATGATGACACCTACTGTACATATCTTACTATAAATACATTTCACAGGATGATTACACATCAATATGAACTTCCTCTTTAATGTTAGCTTAGATGAGAGACGGATAGAAATGTAATTAAAGTCAGATGTTTGATAAGGCAGGATGAGAGAGGAGCGAGTGATGAGGTGAGGAGAGACGATGAGAGGAATAAAATAGGATGATTCTAACTTATTATAATTATGGAAGATTGTGATTAGATTCTCTACATTAACATTCAAATCAGAGCCGATGGACTGTTACCATAGTGACAACAGCAGTAACACAGTGACTCCTAATAATATTTATTAGATTCTAAAACATTCTAAATTCTCATACCATTTAACCATGTCATGTGTAGATGGATGGTGAATAAACTGTAAATAGCCAACTGTGAAATAAACCAAATAAACTGTTTTCTCTAGGTCTGATGTTGTGCCACTTACAACATAGTTGACAGATAGAACATAACACCAGAATGTTGAAATATTATTTAAACCCTGGTCTGTATATAGGACAACCTGAATGTTATGTTTGGACATCTCAGATGGTTTCTTCCTTACACCCTCACAGCTATGAAGCTGTTTTTTATGATATTTGGCAGTAGGGGGCAGTGTCTGTTTATGTCTGTGAGAGGCTGTGGGAATATACGTTAGTGTGTGTGTTTGTGTGTTTGTGTGTGTGTGTGTGTGTGTGTGTGTGTGTGTGTGTGTGTGTGTGTGCATCAGTGCAGAAATGGGTCACGCTAGCGTAACTTTACGCACAGCGAATCAGTATGCTATGCATGTGTAGCTAAATGCCCTGCATGTGGCTCCATGGCTGTATGTCATATGCTGTACTGACAGATGATGAATAAGAGCCTGTAGTTTGGAATATGGTTTGAGGCATATGGACACTGGGCTACATGAGTACTGGACTCAAAAACACACACACACACACATACACGCATGCACACGCACACACACACACACACACACACACACATAGACAGACAGACACACACACACACAGCAGATGACTACTGCCATTGCAGATCACGGTGTGTCATCTGCAGAGGCCGGGGTTGCCCCTGACGACTGTTGCTAGGAGACCGAGCCAGAGTGACTTCATACTGGAGCACACTGCCCAGCTAGCACAGAACGTTCCTGTAACATTCCCTAAAGGTTCTCTTTGGTTCTTAGAAAAATAATTTTCACATAATGTTCTGGGAACATAGTGGGAAAGTTATGTTTCTAAGAACCAAAGGAGGAGCTTTAGTGAACGTTACTATTTTGGTAAGGTAGAAACACATTGTTCTAAGAATGTTTAAATAACCTCATAAAATAACTTTATTTTTGGGTGAATTAGAACTTTTACGTAATGTTCCCATGTGGTTCCCATTTGGTTGATGGAAGAAAATAAGTTCTGGGAACATTGCATATCTAAGGGCCACTGGATAGTAAAACTGCTGAAAGAGGAGATAAAGTGTGTGTGGAGGTGAGTCCACATCATTTTGTAACTAGCTAACTCGTTTTTTATCCCCCCCCCCCCCCCCCCCCCCAAAAAAAAAAAACAATGTTTTGAACAATTGATTTACTAGGAAAAACGATAATGTGACACCTTGGTCACCATAGCAACTGTTGACAGTTGGGGAAAATGGCTGCCATTTTCCCCAACTGTCAACAGTACTGCTAATATTACTATTTTTTTTACAGGTAAGTAGTCAGAGAAACATACTAGGCAGAAGGAGTGTTTTGGACGTTGAAGGAGCACGTCGGAATCCAGGAGGAAGAGAGCGCGCTTGTTTGAAATGGAAAAGCGTTGCGGTAGCTATTGATAAAGAAGAACATCAAGATGAACCAGTTGATTTACAAGTGGGATGCACTGTTGAGCTCTACATCCCAAGGGGTTCGTGCTGATTGTACAGAGATTGTGACAGTCGATTAAATGGCATCCTTTGACAAGGCAAGAACAAGATGTATGTCAGGAGAAGTGCAGTATTATCATAAGGAGAGTTATATGTGGAATACGGAGGAGGAATGGTGGGAAAAAGAGAGGCAGAGGAGGTCTAAGAGAGAGACGGAGGAAGAGGGTGAGTTTGAGTCCATTAAAAAGTGGCGGAAAAAAGAGAGATGGTTTGTTAAAGAAGAATGGTAGAAAGTGTAAGCAGAGTGAGTTGAAGACAGGAGGAGAAACGGAAGTGAATGAGGGCGAAGTATCGGAGGTGGTATGTGTGGTGAAGTTCTCGGAGCCCGAGGCTTTCACCGAGGGTCAGGATAAAGAGGAGTCTGTGACAGTAGGAGTGAAGTGTTTGGAAAAAGTGGACCCTTGCCTTTTGGCTGATCCATTTGTGGTTTCAGGGTGGGTGAAAACAGAGTTGGGTGCTGTGGAAACGGTGAGGGTAACCAGAAGTGGTCTTGTGATAATTGTTTGTGTTTCTGCTCGTCAGAGGGAGCAGGCGCTCCGTGTTAAACAAATGGGGGCAAGAGGTGTGAATTGTTTTGCTCTCAGAGAAAAGTGCGCAATTGAAAGGAGTGATTACTGGGATAGCGGTAAATGTGAAAGCTGACCAACTGAAGGGAAAGATTCCCGGTGTTTGTGATGTTCGTCGTTTGGTGCGACGCAGACAGGGTGGCGTGAGTGGAGAAACAGAAGAGTCATTGTCTGTTGTTTTGAGTTTGATGTTAAGTCTTTGCCCGACAAAGTGACGTTAGGATATATAAGTTATCCTGTACGAGCTTTTGTGCCAAATACATTACGTTGTTACAGGTGTCAAGCTTATGGGCATGTGGCAGCAGTGTGTAGGAGGGAGGTTCCTAGGTGTGAGAAGTGTGCAGAAGGGCATGAGACAAAGGAATGTGTAGCATTGGGGGAAGTAGTGGTGTGTCTTAATTGTAGGGGTGCCCATGGGGCTGGGGATCAGAAATGTCCCATGCGAGAGAGGCAGGTTGAGGTTTCCAGGGTTAGAGTAGTGCAAAAGTTGTCATATGCTGAGGCATTAAAGAAAGTAGAGGAAGATGGGTCAAGGGGGAGGGATCCTGAGGGGAGTGGTGTGAGTAGCAGACCTGTACCAGTACAGAGGGAAAAACCAACAGTGATATACACTACCAGTCAAAAGTTTGGACACACCTACTCATTCAAGGGTTTTTCTTTATTTTTACTATTTTTTACATTGTAGAATAATAGTGAAAACATCAAAACTATGAAATAACACATGGAATCATGTAGTAACCAAAAAAGTGTTAAACAAATCAAAATATATTTTATATTTGAGATTCTTCAAATAGCCACCCTTTGCCTTGATGACAGCTTTGCACACTCTTGGTATTCTCTCAACCAGCTTCACCTAGAATGCTTTTCCAACAGTCTTGAAGGAGTTCCCACTCTGCCGTCCGACTCATCCCAAACCATCTCAATTGGGTTGAGGTAGGGGGATTGTGGAGGCCAGGTCATCTGATGCAGCACTTCATCACTCTCCTTCTTGGTAAAATAGCCCTTACACAGCCTGGAGGTGTGTTGGGTCATTGTCCTGTTGAAAAACAAATGATAGTTCCACTAAGCCCAAACCAGATGGGATGGCGTATCGCTGCAGAATACTGTCGTTGCCATGCTGGTTAAGTGTGCCTTGAATTCTAAATAAATCACAGACAGTGTCACCAGCAAAGCACCCCCACACCATAACACCTCCTCCTCTGTGCTTTATGGTGAGAACTACACATAAGGAGATCATCCGTTCACCCACACATGGCGGTTTGAACCAAAAATCTCCTCATTGCTCGTCCTTCTTGGTCCAAGCAGGTCTCTTCTTATTGGTGTCCTTTAATAGTGGTTTCTTTGCAGCAATTCGACCATGAAGGCCTGATTCACACAGTCCCCTCTGAACAGTTGATGTTGAGATGTGTATGTTACTTGAACTCTGTGAAGCATTTATTTGGGCTGCAATTTCTGAGAATGGTAACTCTAATGAACTTATTCTCTGGGTCTTCCATTCCTGTGGCGGTCCTCATGCGAGCCAGTTTCATCATAGTGCTTGATGGTTTTTGCGACTGCACTTGAAGAAACTTTCAAAGTTCTTGACATTTTCCGTATTGACTGACCTTCATGTCTTAAAGTAATGATGGACTGTCATTTCTCTTTGCTTATTTGAGCTGTTATTGCCATAATATGGACTTGGTCTTTTACCAAACAGGGCTATCTTCTGTATACCCCCCTACCTTGTCACAACACAACTGATTGGCTCAAATTAACTTTTAAGAAGGCACACCTGTTAATTGAAATGCATTCCAGGTGACTACCTCATTAAGCTGGTTGAGAGAATGCCAAGACTGTGCAAAGCTGTCATCAAGGCAAAGGGTGGCTACTTTGAAAAATCTCAAATATAAAATGTATGTTGATTTGTTTAACACTTTTTTGGTTACTACATGATTCCATATGTGTTATTTCATATGTTTGATGTCTTCACTATTATTCTACAATGTAAAAAATAGTAAAAATAAAGAAAAACCGTTGATTGAGTAGGTGTGTCCAAAGTTTTGACTGGTAGTGTATGTTTCAATAAGATTGGATTTTTGGCATTTATAGCAATGGTTATCAACTGTACTGCAGGGATGGAATGTAAGTCGCAGAAAATAGAGGTTGTGGTGGCAACTGCAGAGAGGTATTTGGGTGTGCGAGACTTGACATCAGAAGAGTTACAGGGTGTGTTAAGTGGCAGTGTCCCATCCTTTCAGGCTGTTGGCCTGAAGTAGGAAAACATATATTTAAATAGTGGAGTATGGTATTTATTATTATTTTTTAATGTTTTTTGAGTGTAGTGTTAGATAGTAGGGTATTAGTATTATTATTATTTTTAATTTTAATTTTTTTAAAGCAAAGTATAAGGGAGTTATACTCCAGTCTAGTAGTTAGCGGTAATGCAACATTTATTGGATGCCAACCACCGTTAAACCTCATCGATGAACAAGAAGAACAAGAAGAAACATACTAAAACTACAAAACGTGTTTCTATGTACATGTTAGGGGTAGCATAGTTATTTTTGAAAGTGTTGTGTATGCAGATTTTTTTTTTTATGTGGAAATTAGCTAGCTTAGCTAGCATGTTCTCCAGCTGCATTGGCTTCTAGCTAGGTCTGACCATAAAACCATTTTTTAAACTTGTTTCCATGAAGAGTGACAAATGAATGTGGTCCTCTGTAGCTCAGCTGAGCACGGCGCTTGTAATGCCAGGGTAGTAGGTTCGATCCCCGGGACCACCCATACAGAAAAATGTATGCACGCATGACTGTAAGTCGCTTTGGATAAAAGCGTCTGCTAAATGGCATATTATTATATTATTTTGAAGTTTGATAAGCCTTTGAATTGACTGCTATGTCATAAATTGGGCTATAATTTTAGTATTTTGAAACAGATGGAGATAGATTTGATTTGTTGAATGACTAGGCTACTTGGCTAGTACTTGACGATGGTAACCAAGTCACATGACCCATCATATAAATAAGGAAGTGATTGCAATTAAATAGTAAAGAGAGGTTTAAAACCATTTTTCAATGGGATATCACATTATTCCACTGAAAAAATATTAGTAATTAATGAAATTGTCACAATTGAATAAAAAAAGTTCAATATATATAGAAATTGATTCTTTTAACAACCCTTTATGTTTTGTATTTTAGCTTGCTTGGACAGTTTCCCCACCTGCACCATGGGAGTTATCTTCTAGTATAGCAGAAGGCTACCACAGAGTTCATAAGTGCATGAGAATACAATACATTTACTAAGTGATTAATCGGTTTCTGATTCTTTGTCTAATTTGCACCACCATTTTGTCCAGAAGTCTACTAGTTAAAGGTGAGCAGGTTTACTTTACTACTACAATGTACTGTACACTCACCAGACAGTTTATTAGGTACGCCACCCTGTTCACAAAAATGGATCGCTCCTACAGCTACTAGTCCGCTTATCTAAACTCTTGGCCACCGTTTTTCCAACAAGCTCACCTGGAAATGTCACAGAGCAGAAGAAAATGGCCTACAGTAACTTGATAGTATTTTAAAACATAGAAGCATTCACATCAAAACAGTGTACCTTATTTTGTAGTGTCATACTTTAGAGCCTGAACTTTCAAATGAAGTCTGACATACATTAGACGTCTGTTAATGTTAACATGTGATTCATTTTGACTCAAAGACATCTCTCCACCCAACCGTGCCGCAACACAGTCCCGCAGTCTCTCCACCCGGAAGTGGAGGACAGGTCCTCTGTGACGGTAAATAAACACTGAAACATACATATTGAGTAAAATTATAATGTTCCTTTTGAGATTAAAGCTAGAATCCTTAATAGAAACAATAACAAAGCGGTCACCCCGCCTACGTTTTGGTAAAATTCTGAGGGATGAGCCTGGAGAAATGTAACCACGCTCAAAAAAGCAATGGATGCAGGGACTGACCATCCATGATATAAAAATTGTGTAACCATGCTTTGAGGCTATACAGTGTTTCTTTAGATTGATGTTGTTTACAAATATTTGACTAAAATAAGCTTATATTTTGGGTTCTGATAGGGTACGACAGTGGAACTAAGCTCATGATGCATTTACAGTGCATTCGGAAAGTATTCGATTGGGTTCAAGTCCGGCCTCTGTCTCGGCCACTCAAGGACATTCAGAGACTTGTCCCGAAGCCACTCTCTATACTTTGCTCCGTTCATCCTTCCCTCGATCCTGACTAGTCTCACAGTCCCTGCCGCTGAAAAACATCCCCACAGCATGATGCTGCCACCACCATGCTTCACCGTAGGGATGGTCCCAGTTTTCCTCCAGACATAACGCTTGGCATTTAGGCCAAAGAGTTCAATCTTGGTTTCATCAGACCAGAGAATCTGGTTTCTCATGTTCTGAGAGTCCTTTAGGTGCCTTTTGGCAAACTCCAAGCAGGCTGTCATGTGCCTTTTACTGAGGAGTGGCATCTGTCTGGCCACTCTCCACTGAAGGCCTGATTGGTGGAGTGCTGCAGAGATGGATGTCCTTCTGGAAGATTCTGCCATCTCCACAGATTAACTCTAGAGCTCTGTCTGAGTGACAATCGGGTTCTTGGTCACCTCCCTGACCAATGCCCTTCTCCCCCAATTGCTCAGTTTGGCCGGGCGGCCAGCTCTAAGAAGAGTCTTGGTGGTTCCAAACTTCTTCCATTTAAGAATGATGGAGGCCACTGTGTTCTTGGGGACCTTCAATGCTGCAGAATTGTTTTGGTACCCTTCCCCAGATCTGTGCCTCGACACAATACTGTCTCGGAGCTCTATGGACAATTCCTTCGACCTCATGGCTTGGTTTTTGCTCTGACATGCACTGTCAACTGTGGGACCTTATATAGACAGGTGTGTGCCTTTCCAAATCATGTCCAATCAATAGAATTTTCCACAGGTGGACTCCAATCAAGTTGAAGACACATCTGAAAGATGATCAATGGAAACAGGATGCACCTGAGCTCAATTTCGAGTCTCATTGCAAAGGGTCTGAATACTTATGTAAATAAGGTATTTCTGTTTTTTATTTTTAATACATTTGCAAACATTTCTAAAAACCTTTTTTCGCTTTGTCATTATGGGGTATTGTGTGTAGATGAAAGAGAAAAAAAGAATTAATCAATGCTAGAATAAGGCTGTAACGTAACAAAATATTGAATACTTTCCGAATGCACTGTATAAGGTATATCATGTCCTCAAACACTACAGCTTGAGAGGGAGGAGGGAGGAGGGAGAAGAAGAGGGAGAAGAAGAAACCTTTTGATATGCGGGTTAATAACCAGTAGGTTCAATACTAACCTACATTGAGTGTACAAAACATTAAGAACAACTTCCTAATACTGAGTTACAACCCCCCCCCCCCCCCCCTGGGAACTTTTAATAAATTCCCTGTTTTTCCTAAAATCCCGGTTGGACGCTTCTCGGATCAGAAGGGAATAAGCAGGAAATCCGGAATCCTCCAAACAGGAATTCTGGGAAACCAGGGAAAAGTTTTTTGCAACCTTATGTCTTTCTGAATCTTTAGTACTTGTTTTGTAACTTTGACCACATCACAGCCAACGTTCCCTCAAATTGTTTTCATCACTGAGCAAATTTAAGGTCTGCTGAGCGCAAACTTTAACATTGTGAAAATTCTGTGCAACTTACAGCACGCGTTTACTGTGAACACTGAGGCTGTACCCGCTTTAAGTTACCGTTTTAACAGTGGCCAAGTAGGTCATAATGTGGGCCTACCAGAGAGGCCTACCATAAAAAAGAGAAAATGCATACCATAACATTTGAATGTGAAAATAGCTGTTCTATCATTCATCCTACAGTAGCAGCCAATGTGTTGTGTTCAATGTAGGCCTACATTCCATTAGACTTTTGAAAAAAACATGCAGGGCTTGACATGAACCTGTTTATCCACTTATCCACTTCAGACAATGAGGTGACTGAAAATGTTGTGTTGTTTGATGCAATAAACTACTTTACAAAGTAAAATGCACTATTATTCCCATACCATTATTACAAAGAATCAGACAAATGATGCTACCATCTGCCTATTGACTACTTAGTTTATTCAAGCCTGTCTCAAAATACAACACTGCCCCTTTATGTGTTTTTAAGAATCTCCCCTTTCCACAGTGGGTTCCAATAACTTAGCAGCCCAAACGGTTCGGACGCTAACAAACAGAAGTTGGCACATCGACAGTACCAACTTCAGACGAGTCTCCTGACACTTCGAGTCTTAGAGCAAAACGGAGAACACAATCATGTTCTTGAGATGCATCCAATGCAAAAAAACAGATATCTCTAGCTTAAACTGGGATTTTTTTGTTACATAACTTTGATTGATGCACCGGTGCGTCAATCGACTCTACTGGTCTAGCAAATCGTTTAACTTGTTCAGATAAACATTAAGAAAGTACCAGCACTCACTTTGATATGATTTGCAGTTATTTTCTTAAATTTGTAGTAGCAAAATGTCTTACAGTTTTTTTCGATTGCTAACAAGCATTGCTCAATACTGCGGATACATGTGCAAAACTCTAAATACAGTTATCAAAACAACATGCAACTTGGCAATGCACATCCTACATGTCTCAAAAGCAAATCTTTCTACCAAATGAAAGCAAACAGTCTCTCACGACATGCACACTTTGTCATGCATAATATCATGACCTACAAAACTCTAAAAACAGCTACCACTTGAAAATATGTCAATTTGTCTTTAATATCATATCTTTTTAGATGAACCAACAGTCATTTTGACAAAAGAAGAGTGGCAAACCTGTACTGTATAGAAAGTCCTGCAAGATATGTAAAGAATAAACCAGAAAGGCTGCAATATGCTTCAATACAATTCACTGTATTTTTGCAAATTACTGTATTTTGCTTTTTGCAGAGCAATTCCAAAATACACAAAAACAAATAATTCCAGTACTGTTAAACAAACAAAAAGTGTATACACACTATGAATATGCATAGCATTTTGTCCAAATGAAGCAGATATATAACAATGCTAGTCAACCCTGTCTGCTGCATTGGGCCCCAAGTTCTCATCCACATCACACCGTATGGTCTCTAGCGCAATACACCTTGGAAAGAATCTCTTTGCATGCCTGATCCATCCCTGGCAATCTTCTGCAGAGATACCCAGGCATCCTGCATTCATTGCATCCAAGAGTGACATTTGATCATGTGGATGGTGGTCATAAACTTTCCACCTCAATGAGGAAAATAATTATTATATTGGTTTGAGGAAGGGAGAGTAAGGGGGGAGGAAAAGTGACACCATCCCGGGATGGGCTGCAAACCACTCTGTGACTGCATGGGAGCGGTGAAATCCCACATTGTCCCATACAATCCCCCAGAATTCCATATTTCTTCTGACTTGCCCTCTTTCTTCAGTTGGCAAAAGCCTTCCATAGAGGTCATCCATAAATGAAATGAGGCGCTCTGTGTTGTATGGCCCAATTAGTGCTTTATGTAACAGCAATCCTTCAGAAGATTCTGCTGAGGTCCTGCTCCCAGTCTGCTTTCTGACCAATACAGCATTCTCTCTCTCATCACCTTTGTGTTATGTCTTGGTTCTCTACCTCAGGGGTTCAGCTCCAGACCCAAATTAGGAATTAACTGTCCACCAACAACCCAAATTAAGAAGAAATAGTATTATATGTGATTACAAATGTATTAACTTGCGACCCACCTCTCACATACCCAGGGCCCACTTTGGGTCCTGACCCATAGTTTAAGAAACCCTGCTCTACCTCCCTAAGTGTGCACCAATGGCACCCCGCATTTGATTGAGTCATGTTTTATTTTTCCATTCTGGTTAGGATTTAAAACCCAGCAAATGCATATGATTTCAGATTTTTCTGGTCAAAGCACTGAAGATTTTTTAAACATAAGTTAAATACAAATGAACTACCAACACACAATGCTAAACTTTTGGGAAGGACACAATATCCTTAAGAACCCTGATAATAGTATTTAACTAATTAAGAACTCTTTGTTTTACAGGTTGCAGAGAGGGTTGCAGAGGAGGTTGTGGAGGAGTGAGCCCTTGACTCCCCTGTACCATAGACGTGTTTAGACAAGACAATTGTGTAATCCTTTGTGTGTGTTATGTATGTACACTACCAGTCAAAAGTTTTAGAAAACCTAGTCATTCAAGGACTTTTCTTTATTTTTACTATTTTCTACATAGTAGAATAACAAAACTATGAAATAACACATATGGAATCATGTAGTAACCAAAAAAGTGTTAAACAAATCAAAATATATTTACAGCCACCCTTTGCATTGATAACAGCTTTGCACACTCTTGGCATTCTCTCAACCAGCTTCATGAGGTAGTCACCTGGAATGCATTTCAGAAATTATCATATGTAAATCTGAAATGTCAATGACTACAAATTGCAAGAATAGATCACTTTGGAGTCATATGTTAAGAACATGTGTGATTTAGCCTAATAAACAAAAAAACTATGTTTCATGTGAGAATTAGGCAGGCCTGATGCCGAAAAATAAAGGAAATGATTGCTTACTTCACCCATATGTTCTATTCGTTTTGCAAAAAAAGTAGTGTGTAGTTCCAGTAGTTAGCTACACTGCTACATGGCAAAAAAGGAATTAACTACTGAAAACACAACGTAGATTTGAAATTAGTTCAACTACCAGTAAGCTACTGCCAAATGTAATTAAATTACTACTTGAACTACATGTAGTTCACTACTCCCCAACACTGCTTTATTGTACCTCCAACACCACAGGGGAACTCACATTTCACAGTCTGACATAATGGTAGGCAACCTTTTAGGCTGTATATTAGAAAAACGCTATGTTTCATGTTTTTTCATCAATTGTTAAGCACTACTGAACAAAGAGCTCTTTAGGATCCAAATGAACGGCTCTCTTAGATGAACAGAGCCAAAAGATCCGGCTCACCGAGAAAACTTGGAATGCCCATCACTAATAGCCAAATGCATGAATGTCAAGTCTTAACAAGTCTCATATTGAACATGTCTGTAAGAGAATATCAAGGACAAGCACTTCCCTGCTCTCTCAAACATGGCCTGGGAGTGGGTTAGCGCCTGCCACACAGCTCTGGTAGCTGATCTTGTCAAGTCTGATCCAGGAAGGTACTCACCACATGTGCATGGTTTGCAAAAGGACCAGTGAGAGATTGTGTGTGTGTGTTTCATCCACACTCATTTCTAGATCTATCAGTTTACTCCAGCTTATCTCCCCTCTCCAGCAGGACTATGGTGTTTGTATAATGTCTGATGATAAATGTTGTTATTTGATTTCGTCAGTAATTAACCAGTAGAATCTAGCTTACTGTTGTAATCCCTCAGATACCTACTGCTTGGGTCTGTCAATATTCACCACACTAGTCCTTTGACTGTGCAAACACATGAATCCTCTATTTTTGGGATGTGTAGAGGGAGGAACCAGGTTAGTCCTCAAACTACTGTGATTGTGGTGCTACCTGAAATATCCCTGCTTCTAAGTGTTGGCATTGGACTACTGGTAGCTATGAGCTTGTAGGCAAGATGATATTGAACCTTTCTCGGCAGTCGATATGGTGGTATAATGCTAGCTAACCAACTTCCCAGCTTTCGATGGTGGACACTGGTCTGATCATAGGAAAATCAAATGATTGTATATGTAGAAATTAATAGATAGAAATTGTTAGCGCTTTGTACTAGGGATGGAGGGGGAAATGGATACAGTAGAGTATTGCGATATATCGATTCAATGTATCGATTCTCTCTTTTTTTGCTAGGTAGTTAATGTTAGCTAGGGCTAGTCGGCTGTACATGAGCCAAAACTTCGGTATTCCTCCTCCTACAGCTTTGCCTCAATCTTCTTTTGAAATGGTGAAACAACATGTTTTCAACACTTTTATTTCCATGACTGATCAAAACTCGTTTTTATTGTGGCTCTCTCTCTGCAGCACACATATAGTGAGCAATGTTTGAAACATCAAATTGCAATAAGATCGCAGTATCCAATCGAAATACATATAGCATCGTGATAAATTGTAATACATATCGTATCGGCACCTAAGTATTGTGATAATATTGTATTGTGAGGTCTTTGGCAATTCCCAGCCCTAGTTTGTACCCTTGGTGCTATGCACAGTGATTTAATTCTGCCCCAAGAATTTAACTCTGTTATTTGTCCATCCTTTTCCCCCTCAGTCTCAATAGAACTGACAGATAATGTTAACACACGCACACACACACACACACACACACACACACACACACACACACACACACTGCATCTCTCTCAACCTTCCCCCTGAGTCGAAGCTATTGGCCTGTGTTAACGGGGAAGCTATATGAGCAAACAGCTGTTCTATGTGGTGGGAGATTGATTTAGTGGTAATAGTGTGACAGGGTCAGATATTGATTTACTCGGTCGCTCCCTTCAGACCACTGCTTTGAACAATGATCCAACCAATGAACATTGAATGTGACATTTTCTCTCATTCAATGCATTTAAATTTAACAAGCCATGTGGAAAGTGTACAGTACAAACATTTGCCAAAGGAAATTGAAATAAGATTTACTAGCACCTCTCTCTCTCTTTCCCAATGTGCTGTTCACTGGACCTGCATGCCTCTGTAACCTATTCCCTGTTCAGGTGAGTCTCTGTCCAATCCCCCCACACCCATGCATGCACACACTTGCAAGTATCTGAACCAATGATGTGAATAAACTGACTGTATTGAAGCCACCGTGCAGCCATTTTGGAAGCTATAGAAATCCATTTATTAATGTCTACATTCATTTTTGACACGTTTATTCTGTTACAGACACCTTAATGCATACTTTTAAACTATATTATGTGAGCTAAAAATAAATACATTTTCCTTGAAGTATTTTTTTAGAGAGTACTAATGTTACTGTCCCCACTACAACAACACAAAATACTTAAATACATGTAATTTTGTCCTTTAAACATTGAATTGAAAAAATGCTGTAGATTTCCATTCATTCCTATGGAGGACTGCTCCTACTAAGGAGTGCCAATATGGCCGACTTGTGGCTTCAAAGCCTCTCAATGGCCAATACAGACCATCAGTAATCCAGGGTTTATATACGTCATTGATCTGAGCACACTCACAGGCAATTTATTTAATTTAATGTTATTTCATGTTTTTTAATATTTTCTTTAGTAAGTAAGTAAGTAAGTAACCTGGTTTGGTTCAATCGATCAGTCAAATGTATTTATAGGGTCCTTTTTACAACAGCAGTTGTTACAAAGTGCTTATACTGTCGCTCGTGCAGAGGGGGTGGCAGTGAGTGGTATATTGTCTAGCAAATGTAATGGTTATTACCCCCCCACCCTCTCCACTCTTTCTCTACTATCTTCTCCCCTCCTTTGTCTCTTCCCCCACTCATCCCCTCATATACTTCTGGGGTGTGTGGGGCTGTAGAGGGACAAGGGGGAGGGACGAAGTGTGTGTGTGTGTGTGTGTGTGTGTGTGTGTGTGTGTGTGTGTGTGTGTGTGTGTGTGTGTGTGTGTGTGTGTGTGTGTGTGTGTGTGTGTGTGTGTGTGTGTGTGTGTGTGTGTGTGTGTGTGTGTGTGTGTGTGTGTGTGTGTGTGTGTGTGTGTGTGTGTGTGTGTGTGTGTGTGTGTGTGTGTGTGTGTGTGTGTGTGTGTGAGTGTACGTGTGTGTGTGCTTGTGCTTGTGTGTGTGGTGATGAATGCCATAAATGAACCGTTGAATGTGTGAACTTGTGAACATGTTTTTTTCTTTTTTATTATTGTTTGACTTGAAGGTGTGACTTAAACGTGTGAACATGTGAACGCTTAAACTTATTTTTGGGGGGAACATTCAACAAAGGTTATTTATAACAATATGATGCGTGAACGTCTGATTAATTCAGTTCCAAACAGTTGTGTTAATGGGATTCACTCCACAATATAATAGCCACTGTACTAACAGGACCCCTGCACTGTTTATTATCAGTCAAGGTGGGGGTTATAATGCCTGATAATAAACACAACACATTAATCACATCATAACATTGTTAATTGGGTCTACATTAATTAAGTTAAATGCATTAAAAAGTAATTGACAGGTAATTGACCTTCTTGGTGTCTTCATATATTTAGACATAAATAATGTATTTTCTTAGATTTATGTCAGTGCATTTGTCATTGTCCACAGCATCATAGTCTATGTCTTGCATTAAACATTAACAGTTCCTTCAGAAAGTATTCATACCCCACATGTTACAGCCTCAATTCAAAATGGATTAAATATAATTTGTATCTGACCCATCTACACACAATACCCCATATTTACAAAATCAAAACATGTTTTTAGAAATGTTTGCAAATGTATTGAAAATTAATTACAGAAATATCTCATTTACATAAGTATTCACACCCCTGAGTCAATACATGTTAGAATTACCTTTGGCATCGATCTAAAAGCTTTGCACATCTGGATTGTACAATATTTGCCCATTATTATTGTCAAAATTCTTCAAGCTCTGTCAAATTGGTTGTTGATCACTGCTAGTCAACCATTTTCAAGTCATGCCATAGATTTACAAGCAGATTTAAGTCAAAACCGTAAATCGGCCACTCAGGAACATTCCCTGTCTTCGTGGTAAGCACCTCCAGTGTAGACTTGGCCTTGTGTTTACGGTTATTGTCCTGCTGAAAGGTGAATTAATCTGCCAGTGTCTGGTGGAAAGCATACAGAACCAGGTTTTCCTCTAGGATTTTGCCTGTGCTTAGCTCCATTCCGTTTATTTTAAACCCTGAAAAACTCCCCAGGCAGTCCTTAAAGATTACAAGCATGCCCATAACATGATGCAGCCACCACTATGCTTGCAAATATGGAGAGTGGTACTCTGTAATGTGTTGTATTGGATTTGCCCCAAATATAAGACTTTATATTCAGGACAAAAAGTGAATTGCTTTGCCAAATTTTTTTGCAGTATTACTTTAGTGCTTTGTTGCAAACAGGATGCATGTTTTGGAATATTTGGATTCTGTACAGACGTCCTTCTTTTCACTCTGTCATTTAGGTTAGTATTGTGGAGTAACTACAATGTTGTGGATCCATCCACAGTTTTCTCCTATCACAGCCATTAAACTCTGTAGCTGTTTTAAAGTCACCAATGGCCTCATGGTGAAACCCCTGAGCGGTTTCCTTCCTCTCTGGCAACTGAGTTAGGAAGGACGTCTGTATCTGTGTAGTGACTGGGTGTATTGATACACCATCGAAAGTGTAATTAATAACTTGACCATGCTCAAAGGGATATGCAATGTCTGCTTTTTTTACCCATCTACCAATAGGTTCCCTTCTTTGCGAGGCATTGGAAAACCTTCCTGGTCTTTGTGATTGAATCTGTGTTTGAAATTCACTTCTCGACTGAGGGACATTACAGATAATTGTATGTGTTGGGTATAGAGATGAGGTAGCTATTCAAAAACCATGTTAAACACTATTATTGCACACAGAGTGAGTCCATTCAACTTATTATGTGACTTGTTAGGCAAATATTTACTTTGAACTTATTTAGGTTGCCATAAACATTTCTAAAAACATAATTACACTTTGACATTATGGGGTATTGTGTGTAGGCCAGCGATAAAAAAATCACAATTTAATCTATAACACAACAAAATGTGGAAAAAGTCAGGGGGTATGAATACCTTCTGAAGGCACTGTATAAAACATTTTATACAGCTTGGTAAGAAACCTGATACCCTTTATTTCAATGCATTATTTATATTTATCTGTCATTGCATTTTCTGGTCAGCTGTTTAAAATGCCTATTGCTTTGTTTTTCATGATGATATTTGATTTATAAAGCTATAATTTCGTTTTGATGTTACCTTTTTCAGTCATTTCGATTGCTGATGTGGACATTTAGTTAAAAAGGGCCTCCCGAGTGGCGCAGTGGTCTAAGGCACTGCATCACAGTGCTTGAGGCGTCACTACAGACCCAGGTTTGATCCCAGGCTGTGTCGCAGCCGGCCGCGACCGGGAGACCCATGAGGCGGCGCACAATTTGCCCTGCGTCATCCGGGTTAAGGGAGGGTTTGGCCGGCTAGGATGTCCTTGTCCCATCTCTAGCGACTCCTAGTGATGGGCCGGGCTCATGCAAGCTTACTTCGGTTGCCAGCTGTACTGTGTTTCCTCCGACAAATTGGTGTGGCTGGCTTCCGGGTTAAGCGAGCTATGTGTCAAGAAGCAGTGTGGCTTGGCAGGGTCGTGTTTTGGAGGCCGCATGGCTGTCGATCTTCGCCTCTCCTGAGTCCGTACGGGAGTTGCAGCGATGGGACTGTAACTACCAATTGGATATCGTAAAAGAAAACGTTAAAATCAAATTATCTGTATGTAATAATATTTCAGATAATAATACTTTTATTACACGTGTGTTTGCACGGGGAGCGCGCGGTGTACGGCCTACTTTCCTCATTTTCGTCGTAGTTTGGAAATGTTTTAATGTACAGTACCAGTCAAAGGTTTGGACACACCTACTCATTCAAGGGTTTTTCTTAATTTTTACTATTTTCTACATTGTAGAATAATAGTAAAGACATCAAAACTATGAAATAACACATATGGAATCATGTAGTAACCAAAAAAGTGTTAAACAAATCAAAATATATTTTATATTTGAGATTCTTCAAAGTAGCCACCCTTTGTCTTCATGACAGCTTTGCACACTCTTGGCATTCTCTCAACCAGCTTCACCTGGAATGCTTTTCCAACAGTCTTGAAGGAGTTACCACATATGCTGAGCACTAGTTGGCTGCTTTTCCTTCACTCTGCCGTCCGACTCATCCCAAACCATCTCAATTGGGTTGAGGTCGTGTGATTGTGGAGGCCAGGTCATCTGATGCAGCACTCCATCACTCTCCTTCTTGGTCAAATATCCCTTACACAGCCTGGAGGTGTGGTGGGTCAATGTCCTGTTGAAAAACAAATGATAGTACCACTAAGCCCAAACCAGATGGGATGGCGTATCGCTGCAGAATGCTGTGGTAGCCATGCTGGTTAAGTGTGCCTAAATAAATCATAGACAGTGTCACCAGCAAAATACCCCCACACCACAACACCTCCTCCTCCATGCTTAATGGTGGGAACTACACATGCAGAGATCATCCATTCACCCACGCTCAGGACACATTTCCACCGGTCTAATGTCCATTGCTTGTGTTTCTAGGCCCAAGCATGTCTCTTCTTCTTATTGGTGTCCTTTAGAAGTGGTTTCTTTGCAGCAATTCAACCATGAAGGCCTGATTCACACAGTCCCCTCAGAACAGTTGATGTTGAGATGTGTCTGTGACTTGAACTCTGTGATGCATTTATTTGGGCTGCAATTTCTGAGGCTGGTAACTCTAATGAACTTATCCTCTGCAGCAGAGGTAACTCTGGGTTTTCCATTCCTGTGATGGTCCTCATGAGAGCCAGTTTCATCATAGCGCTTGATGGTTTTTGCGACTGTACTTAAAGAAACTTGCAAAGTTCTTGAAATGTTCAGTATTGACTGACCTTCATGTCTTAAAGTACTGATGGACTGTCATTTCTCTTTGCTATTTGAGCTGTTATTGCCATAATATGGACTTGGTCTTTTACCAAATAGGGCTATCTTCTGTACACCATCTCTACCTTGTCACAACAACTGATTGGCTCAAACACATTAAGAAGGAAAGAAATTCCACAAATTAACTTTTAAAAGGCACACCTGTTAATTGAAATCCAGGTGACTACCTCATCAAGCTGGTTGAGAGAATGCCCAGATTGTGCAAAGCTGTCATCAAGGCAAATGGTGACTATTTGAAGAATCTCCAATTTAAAATAATTTTGATTTGCTTATCACTTTTTTGGTTACTACATGATTCCATGTGTGTTATTTCATAGTTTTGATAATAATAATAAGCCATTTAGCAGACGCTTTTATCTAAAGCGACTTACAGTCATGTGTGCATACATTTTTACGTATGGGTGGTCCCGGGGATCGAACCCACTACCCTGGCGCTACAAGCGCCATGCTCTACCAATTGAGCTACAGAGGACCACTTGATGTCTTCACTATTAGTCTACAATGTAGAAAATAGTAAAAATTAAAGAAAAAACCCTTGAATGAGTAGGCATGTACAAACTTTTGACTGGTAGTGTATGTGTCAAAAGGTTAAATATTTAGAGCCACTCAATTATCCCATCAGTCTCAATTTTGACAAGATTGAGCAAACAATGTGAAGGAAAAAATAAAGGTAGGCTACTCATTTAAAAAAATGTAAATAATAATGAATAAGAAGGAGACACACACAAAAACAAAAAAACATTATAGTGCAATTCTTAGATCTGCATGCAAAAAATGGGGATCAGCGTTCTTACCAAGCAGTATAAAATCTTCCAATGATGTCATACACTCTTAGAAAAAAGGGTTGCAAGAGGGTTCTTCGGCTGTCCCCATAGAGGAACCCTTTTTGGTTCCAGGTAGAACCCTTTTTGTAGTAAAAACAAAAGTGTGTGTGTTCTCATATAGAACCCGCTGTGAAACCCTTTGTGTAAAGGGTTCTACATGGAACCCAAAATGGTTCAATCTGGAACCAAAAAGGGTTCTTCAAAGGGTTCCCCTATGGGGACAGTCGAAGAACCCTTTTAGGTTCTACAGTCGTGGTCAAAAGTTTTGAGAATGAAACAAGTATTGGTCTTCACAAAGTTTGCTGCTTCAGTGTTTTTAGATATTTTTGTCAGATGTTACTATGGTATACTGAAGTATAATTACAAGCATTCCATAAGTGTCAAAGGCTTTTATTGACAATTACATTAAGTTTATGCAAAGAGTCAATATTTGCAGTGTTGACCCTTCTTTTTCAAGACCTCTGCAATCTGCCCTGGCATGCAGTCAATTAACTTCTGGGCCACATCCTGACTGATGGCTGCCCATTCTTGCATAATCAATGGTTGGAGTTTGTCAGAATTTGTGGGTTTTTGTTTGTCTACCCGCCTCTTGAGAATTGACCACAAGTTCTCAATGGGATTAAGGTCTGGGGAGTTTCCTGGCCATGGACCCAAAATGTCGATGTTTTGTTCCCGATCCACTTAGTTATCACTTTTGCCTAATGGCAAGGTGCTCCATCATGCTGGAAAAGGCATTGTTCATCGCCAAACTGTTCTTGGATGGTTGGGAGAAGTTGCTCTCGGAGGATGTGTTGGTACCATTCTTTATTCATGGCTGTGTTCTTAGGCACAATTGTGAGTGAGCCCACTCCCTTGGCTGAGAAGCAACCCCACACATGAATGGTCTCAGGATGCTTTACTGTTGGCATGACACAGGATTGATGGTAGCGCTCACCTTGTCTTCTCAAGACATGCTTTTTTCCGGATGCCCCAAACAATCAGAAAGGGGATTTATCAGAGAAAATGTCTTTACAACAGTCCTCAGCAGTCCAATCCCTGTACCTTTTGCAGAATATCAGTCTGTCCCTGATGTTTTTCCTGGAGAGAAGTGGCTTCCTCGCTGCCCTTCTTGACACCAGGCCATCCTCCAAAAGTCTTTGTCTCATTGTGCGTGCAGATGCACTCACACCTGCCTGCTGCCATTCCTGAGCAAGCTCTGCACTGGTGGTGCCCCAATCCTGCAGCTGAATTAACTTTAGGAGACGGTCCTGGCGCTTGCTGGACTTTTTTGGGCGCCCTGTAGCCTTCTTCACAACAATTTAACCTCTCTCCTTGAAGTTCTTGATGATCCGATAAATGGTTGATTTAGGTGCAATCTTACTAGCAGCGATATCCTTGCCAGTGAAGGCCTTTTTGTGCAAAGCAATGATGACGACACGTGTTTCCTTGCAGGTAACCATGGTTAACAGAGAAAGAACAATGATTTCAAGCACCACCCTCCTTTTAAAGCTTCCAGTCTGTTATTCTAACTCAATCAGCATGACAGAGTGATCTCCAGCCTTGTCCTCGTCAACATTCTCACCTGTGTTAACGAGAGAATCACTGACATGATGTCAGCTGGTCCTTTTGTGGCAGGGCTGAAATGCAGTGGAAATGTTTTTTTGGGATTAAGTTCATTTTCATGGCAAAGCGGGACTTTGCAATTAATTGCAATTCATCTGATCACTCTTCATAACATTCTGGAGTATATGCAAATTGCCATCACAAAAACCGAGGCAGCAGACTTTGTAAAAATTAATATTTGTGTCATTCGCAAAACTTTTGACCACGACTGTAGATAACACTATGATGTGTATACTATGATGCTGTGGACAACGAGAAATGCTCTGACATAAATGTAAGAAAGTATATGATTTATGTCTAAATACTGTATGTGAAGCAGGTCTAGTTTATCATCCCCATCAGTAGACCGCTTGGGCCAGTGTAAAAAATATTGTAATAATGCTATTTTTTATTTAGGCGATATAACTGATTAAAAAACAGATAAATTCCCAAAGCTGTTTGTTCATTATGTTGGTTGTTCATCAAACGCGCGCTGCACACATTTGTATTTGTATTTTATTAGGGATCCCCATTAGCTGCCCATTAGCTACTCTTCCTGGTGTCCAAATACAGTGCCTTGCAAAATTGTTCATCCCCCTTGGCATTTTTCCTATTTTGTTGCATTACAACATGTAATTTAAATTGATTTTTATTTGGATTTCATGTAATGGACATACACAAAATAGTCCAAAGTGTGAAGTGAAATGAAAAAACATTAATAATGGAAAAGTGGTGCATGGATATTTATTCACCCCCTTTTCTATGAAGCCCCTAAATAAGATCTGGTGCAACCAATTACCTTCAGAAGTCACATAATTAGTTAAATAAAGTCCACCTGTGTGCAATCTAAGTGTCACATGATCTGTCACATGATCTCAGTATATATACCCCTGTTCTGAAAGGCCCCAGAGTCTGCAACACCACTAAGCAAGGGGCACCACCAAGCAAGCAGCACCATGAAGACCAAGGAGCTCTCCAAACAGGTCAGGGACAAAGTTGTGGAGAAGTGCAGATCAGGGATGGGTTATAAAAAAATATCAGAAACTTTGAACATGGCACGGAGCACGATTAAATCCATTATTAAAAAATGGAAAGAATATGGCACCACAACAAACCTGCCAAGAGAGGGCCGCCCACCAAATTCTCACGGACCAGGCAAGGGGGGCATTAATCAGAGAGGCAATAAAGAGACCAAAGATTACCCTGAAGGAGCTGCAAGGCTCCACAGCAAAGATTGGAGTATCTGTCCATAGGACCACTTGAAACCGTACACTCCACAGAGCTGGGCTTTATGGAAGACTGGCTAGAAAAAAGCCATTGCTTAAAGAAAAAAATAAGCTAACACGTTTGGTGTTCGCCAAAAGGTATGTGGGAGACTCCCCAAACATATGGAAGAAGGTACTCTGGTCAGATGAGACTAAAATTGAGCTTTTTGGCCATCAATGAAAACGCTATGTCTGGCGCAAAACCAACACCTCTCATCACCCCGAGAACATCATCCCCACAGTGAAGCATGGTTGTGGCAGCATCATGCTTTGGGGATGTTTTCCATTGGCAGGGACTGCAAAACTGGTCAGAATTGAAGGAATGATGGATGGTGCTAAATACAGGGAAATTCTTGAGGGAAACCTGTTTCAGTCTTCCAGAGATTTGAGACTGGGATGGAGGTTCACCTTCCAGCAGGACAATGACCCGTGGTTTAAGGGGAAACATTTAAATGTCTTGGAATGGCCTAGTCAAAGGCCAGACCTCATTCCAATTGAGAATCTGTGGTATGACTTAAAGATTGCTGTACACCAGCGGAACCCATCCAATTTGAAGGAGCTGGAGCAGTTTTGCCTTGAAGAATGGGCAAAAATCCCAGTGGCTAGATGTGCCAAGCTTATAGAGACATACCCCAAGAGACTTGGAATATTTATTTCTCACACAGAGTAGAATAGGTCAACGTTTGTGCTATGGGGGATAGTAGATTGACATAGGCTAGTGCTTTTGCTGTTCGTTAGGCCTACTCATTTTGGTGGCTGACGAAAAGTAAATGTTGACAGTTCTTCCAATATCTTCAATATGCGCCTCGGAATTGGATAAGAACATGCAACACGTGCAGTTGCGTCTTCACTTGTAGCATGTGAGAAAGACCCAATCACGTGACGGGCATTGGCTAATAAGAATTGATCTGAGAGAGCCATGTGAGTGAGTGAGAGGTGCTTCAGAGTACACAGCCGGTAGAAGGGAATTATAATTATTATATTCAGCCCAAGGGCACAACTGCCACTGGCCGCAAAAATATATGGATTTTTTTAGAGGGCATTATCGCCACAGAAAAGGGATGCGTTATCAAGTGCTTGTCAAATTGTTAATGAGAGACTGATGAAGTGTGTGCAGCCTGCTCAAAAAAACAAAGCAGAGCTCATGCCTTTCATGCAACTTTTTTCAAATTATCATTAAAGTCGCATCATGCAGCCTTAGAATGTATTAAAAATCAAAACATATAGCCCAAAGTTTGTATCACACCTAAAGTTGCATAAATAACTCTAAATTAAGCATATAGGAGGACCTGTTTCTTTGTTAACCACTCAACACAGAATAGCCACATGTGCGCACCCCCTCAAATCGGTTAGAGAAAAGATCCTTTCTATTTTATTCAGCTATGTTCAATTGTATTCTTCATACTAAAAAATATTATACATTAATGCCAGGGAATTCTAAGCAAATCTTGTCTGCTAAATTAACTAGTATAGCCCACAGCCCTATGGCATAGCCAGATCAGGGCCTAACATAAGGACAACTCAGGGTATGATATTCTGTTCTTCTGAAATAGACTACATTTTCTTTATATCATGTTTCTTTAGACCTGTCTAAAATAAATAACGGATTTATTGTGATGGTGTAGGCTATATTACATGGATTATTAGACTTTTTAAAATGTTGATGTTCCAAAGGTCTGCATCAGTGGCTTGTAGGCTATGCGTGGATGCCAGGAGATGCTAAATATGTTCATGTTAATTAACGGTCAATTACTGTGAGACCGGCAGTTATTTGCTTGACAATCACCGGCTGACAAAATGTCATGACCGCCACAGCCCTAGTTTTGATCATGACAGTTTACAATCCAGGGTTACACCAAGCAGTTTAGTCTCCTCAACTTGCTCAATTTCCACATTATTCATTACAAGATTTAGTTGAGGTTTAGGGTTTAGTGAATGGTTTGTCCCAAATACAAAACTTTTAGTTTTTGAAATGTTTAGTACTAGCTTATTACTTGCCACCCATTCTAAAACTGACTGCAGCTCTTTGTTAAGTGTTGCAGTGAATTCACTTGCTGTGGTAGCTGACGTGTATAATGTCGAGTCATCAGCATACATAGACATACAGGCTTTACTCAGTGACAGTGACATGTCATTAGTAAAGATTGAAAATGTAAGGGGCCTAGAAAACTGCCTTGGGGAATGCCTGACTCTACCTGGATTATGTTGTAGAGGCTTCCATTAAAGAACATCCTCTTTGTTTGTTAGACAGGTAACTCTCGATCCATAATATAGCAGGGGGTGTAATGCCATAACACATAACACACAAGTTTTTCCAGCAGCATATTATGATCAATAATGTCAAAAGCTGCACTGAAGTCTAGCAAAACAGCTCCCACAAACATCTTAATATCAATTTCTTTCAGCCAATCATCAGTCATTTTAGTAAGTGCCGTACATGTTGAGTCCCCTTTCCTATAAGCATGCTGAAAGTCAGTTGTTAATTGATTTACTGTGAAATAGCATTGTATCTGGTCAAATATTTTTTTCTTCTCAAAAGTTTACTAAGGGCTGGTAGCAGGCTGATTGGTCAGCTGTTTGAGCCAGTAAAGGATGCTTTGCTATTCTTGGGTAGGGGACTGACTTTTGCCTCTCTCCAGGCCTGAGGGCACACACATTCCTGTAGGCTTAGATTGAAGAGATGGCAAATAGAAGTGGCAATATAGTCTGCTATAATCCTCAGAAATTTTCAATCCAAGTTGTCAGACCCAGGTGGCTTGTCATTGATGATAGACAACAATGATTTCTTCACGTCTTCCACACTCACTTTAAGGAATTCAAAATGACAATGCTTGTCTTTCATAATTTGCTCAGTTATGAATGGATGTGTAGGTTCTGAGTTTGCTGTTGGCATGTCATGCCTAAATTAGCTAATCTTGACAATGAAAAAATCAGTAAAGTAGTAGGCAAAATTAGTGGGTTTTGTGATGAATGAGCCACCTTGGTTCACCTTTTTGCCCAAAATGTAATTTAAGGTGCTCCAAAGCACATAGCCTAGTTTGAGATAATCTGTTAGGCAGAGAGAGCGTGCAGCTCTCAAACAGCTGGTTGTTGCGTGGAGCAGCTCACCGAAGACCGACAGCATTAGGGGTAGGAACGTGGTAGGAAAGACGTTGCAAGTTATGATATCTACCAGTAAATGCTAAGGCCAGAAAGGGTATGCAAACCAGCTATTTAAAAAGTTTAAAGTCTTGGAACATTTGCTATGCACAGTTCAGTTATCATGGAATAGAATTTCCTCTACGCTATTTGGTCCTTGAAAAGTCCTTGAAGTTGTGGTAGCCGATTTAGAAGTTCTACTGCTCCAATATAATTACGCCTATTCCTGATTTCATTTCTGATCAGGTTTTATGAGAGATGTAACCACCTTCGTTTGTTTCCCACCGTTTCAATTGATGGGTGTTGTGCTAGTCTGTTGCTTTCATTGCGGTAAAACCATGTGCGGTTATTATAAAAGACAACATCAAACGTTGGCTTCAACTTTGTTTTCCATACCAAGTGTTTCATAAAATAGGGAACCCATTTTTTTTGCTCACTTTCTCATTTTAATTAAAACATGAAACAATATCCCCTCAATAACTCTTCAACATCTCAAGTGGCAAGACTGACTAGATCCTGTCACTGGTGTAGAGAGGAGTACGCAGGAGGCAGTCGCAGGTTTAGAACTACTGAATTTATTGAAGCACCATAGATCAAAGCGGGACAAAACCCAAATGCTGTTGTGCTCAAAATATATCTTCATAAACAAAAAGGCAATAGTAGGCGAGATTCCTCTCAGGAAAACAAGTAACATTTACAATGACCGACAAAGACAAATGGCAGAGAGAGTATATACAGTGGGGAGAACAAGTATTTGATACACTGCCGATTTTGCAGGTTTTCCTACTTACAAAGCATGTAGAGGTCTGCAATTTTTATCATAGGTACACTTCAACTGTGAGAAACGGAATCTAAAACAAAAATCCAGAAAATCACATTGTATGATTTTTAAGTAATTCATTTGCATTTTATTGCATGACATAAGTATTTGATCACCTACCAACCAGTAAGAATTACGGCTCTCACAGACCTGTTAGTTTTTCTTTAAGAAGCCCTCCTGTTCTCCACTCATTACCTGTATTAACTGCACCTGTTTGAACTTGTTACCTGTATAAAAGATACCTGTCCACACACTCAATCAAACAGACTCCAACCTCTCCACAATGGCCAAGACCAGAGAGCTGTGTAAAATTGTAGACCTGCACAAGGCTGGGTTGGGCTACAGGACAATAGGCAAGCAGCTTGGTGAGAAGGCAACAACTGTTGGCGCAATTATTAGAAAAATGAAGAAGTTCAAGATGACGGTCAATCACCCTCAGTCTGGGGCTCCATGCAAGATCTCACCTCATCAATGATCATGAGGAAGATGAGGGATCAGCCCAGAACTACAGGGGAGGACCTGGTCAATGACCTGAAGAGAGCTGGGACCACAGTCTCAAAGAAAACCATTAGTAACACACTACGCCGTCATGGATTAAAATCCTGCAGCGCACGCAATGTCCCCCTGCTCAAGCCAGCGCATGTACATGCCTGTCTGAAGTTTGCCAATGACCATCTGGATGATCCAGAGGAGGAATGGGAGAAGGTCATGTGGTCTGATGAGACAAAAATAGAGCTTTTTGGTCTAAACTCCACTCGCCGTGTTTGGAGGAAGAAGAAGGATGAGTACAACCCCAAGAACACCATCCCAACCGTGAAGCTTGGAGGTGGAAACATCATTCTTTGGGGATGCTTTTCTGCAAAGGGGACAGGACGACTGCACCGTATTGAGGGGAGGATGGATGGGGACATGTATCGCGAGATCTTGGCCAACAACCTCCTTCCCTCAATAAGAGCATTGAAGATGGGTCGTGGCTGGGTCTTCCAGCATGACAATGACCCAAAACACACAGCCAGGGCAACTAAGGAGTGGCTCCGTAAGAAGCATCTCAAGGTCCTGGAGTGGCCTAGCCAGTCTCCAGACCTGAACCCAATAGAAAATCTTTGGAGGGAGCTGAAAGTCCGTATTGCCCAGTGACAGCCCCAAAACCTGAAGGATCTGGAGAAGGTCTGTATGGAGGAGTGGCCAAAATCCCTGATGCAGTGTGTGCAAACCTGGTCAAGACCTACAGGAAACGTATGATCTCTGTAATTGCAAACAAAGGTTTCTGTACCAAATATTAGTTCTGCTTTTCTGATGTATCAAATACTTATGTCATGCAATAAAATGCAAATCAATTACTTAAAAATCATACAATGTGATTTTCTGGATTTTTGTTTTAGATTCCGTCTCTCACAGTTGAAGTGTACCTATGATAAAAATTAAAGACCTCTACATGCTTTGTAAGTAGGAAAACCTGCAAAATCGGCAGTGTATCAAATACTTGTTCTCCCCACTGTATACAGTGATAGAGTGGGGATTGGAACCAGGTGTGTGTAATGATGACGAGACAAGTCCGGGGTTTATGAGTGAAGGGCATTCGCAAGCAGTAGGTTCGGCAGCAGCTAGAAGGCCGGCGACGCCGAACGCCTGAGCTGGACAGGAGTGGGATCCAAATCGAAGGCTGGTGTGACAGCTACGACATTTCATTATTGTGTTTCTGTTGTATTGAATGTTGCCACTGTATATGTTCCCACTTTATAGCTTATGTAATAGCCTAACATTAAATAAATGACAGGTCAATTACTTTTTTACATTTAACCTCATTAATGTAGACTCAATGAACAATGGTTATAATGTGGTTAATGTGTTGTATTTACAGTTGAAGTCGGAAGTTTACATACACTTAATCAAATACATTTAAACTTAGTTTTTCACAATTCCTGACATTTAATCCTAGTAAAAATGTCTTAGGTCAGTTAGGATCACCACTTTATTTTAAGAATGTGAAATGTCAGAATAATAGTAGAGAGAATGATTTATTTAAGCTTTTATTCTTTCATCACATTCCCAGTGGGTCAGAAGTTTACATACACTCAATTAGTATTTGGTAGCATTGCCTTTAAATTGTTTAACTTGGGTCAAACATTTCGGTTAGCCTTCCACAAGCTTCCCATAATAAGTTGGGTGAATTTTGGCCCACTCCTCCTGACAGAGCTGGTGTAACTGAGTCAGGTTTGTAGGCCTCCTTGCTCGCACACACTTTTTCTGTTCTGCCCACACATTTTCTATAGGATTGAGGTCAGGGCTTTGTGATGGCCACTCCAATACCTTTACTTTGTTGTCCTTAAGCCATTTTGCCACAACTTTGGAAGTATGCTTGGGGTCATTGTCCATTTGGAAGACCCATTTGAGACCAAGCTTTAACTTCCTGACTGATGTCTTGAGATTTTGCTTCAATATATCCACATAATTTTCCTTCCTCATGATGCCATCTATTTTGTGAAGTGCACCAGTCTCTCCTGCAGCAAAGCACCCCCACAGCATGATGCTGCCACCCCCGTGCTTCACGGTTGGGATGGTGTTCTTCGGCTTGCAAGCAACCCCCTTTTTCCTCCAAACATAACGATGGTAATTATGGCCGAACAGTTCTGTTTTTGTTTCATCAGACAAGAGGACATTTCTCCAAAAAGTACATGTCCCCATGTACAGTTGCAAACCGTAGTCTGGCTTTTTTATGGCGGTTTTGGAGCAGTGGCTTCTTCCTTGCTGAGCGGCCTTTCAGGTTATGTCGATATAGGACTCGTTTTACTGTGGATATAGATACTTTTGTACCTGTTTCCTCCAGTATCTTCACAAGGTCCTTTGCTGTTGTTCTGGGATTGATTTGCACTTTTTTGCACCAAAGTACGTTCATCTCTAGGAGACAGAACGTGTCTCCATCCTGAGCGGTATGACGGCTGCGTGGTCCCATGGTGTTTATACTTGCATACTATTGTTTGTACAGATGAACGTGGTACCTTCAGGCGTTTGCAAATTGCTCCCAAGGATGAACCAGACTTGTGGAGGTCTACAATTTTTTTCCAAGGTCTTGGCTGATTTATTTTGATTTTCCCATGATGTCAAGCAAAGAGGCAATGAGTTTGAAGGTAGGCCTTGAAATACATCCACAGGTACACCTCCAATTGACTCAAATTATGTCAATTAGCCTATCAGAAGCCTCTAAAGCCATGACATCATTTTCTGGAATTTTCCAAGCTGTTTAAAAGCACAGTCAACTTAGTGTTTGTAAACTTCTGACCCACTGGAATTATGATACACTGAATTATAAGTGAAATAATCTGTTTGTAAACAATTGTTGGAAAAATTGCTTGTGTCATGCTCAAAGTAGATGTCCTAACCGACATACCAAAACTATAGTTTGTTAACAAGAAATGTGTGGAGTGGTTGAAAAACAAGTTTTATGACTCCAACCTAAGTGTATGTACATTTCCGACTTCAACTTCATTGTAACCCCCACCTTGACAGATGGTAAACGGTTAAGGGGTCCTGTTAGTACAGTAGCTATTATATTATGGAGTGAATTCGCAACTGTTTGGATCTGAATTAATCAGACGTTCACGCGTCGCATTGTTAGAAATAAACTTGGTTTAAGTTTTTTTTAAAATAATAAATAAATACAAAATTAAAGGTGCCTTTAAAGAAAAACTATTTTTCGTTTAAGTCAAAAAAAATATTACGCATGAAACGCATTCACGGTTCATTTATGGCATTTATTACCCCTCATATGTGTGTGCACATGAGTGTGTGTGTGTGTGTGTATGAATGGCTGACAGGTTAATTTTGTGCGTCAGCAGTAAAGTGTGATAGGGTTAGATGGGGCTGTATGTCACTCTGTCTATGTAGAACACATACAGACACTGTGGATACAATAAATGACCAAAAGTATGTGGACACCTGCTCGTTGAACATCTCATTCCAAAATCATGGGCATTAATATTAATATGGAGTCCGTTTTTATTTTTTATAACTTAGCAAAAATTCTAAAAAACAGTTTTTGCTTTGTCAATATGGGGTATTGTGTGTAGATTGATGAAGAAAAAAACACAATTTAATAAATTTTAGAATAAGGCTGTAACGTGGAAAAAGCCAAGGGGTCTGAATACTTTCCGAATGCACTGTATAGTATAGATAGATAGATAGATAGATAGATAGATAGATAGATAGATAGATAGATAGATAGATAGATAGATAGATAGATAGATAGATAGATAGATAGATAGATAGATAGATAGATAGATAGATAGATAGATAGATAGATAGATAGATAGATAGATAGATAGATAGATAGATAGATAGATGGATGGATGGATGGATGGATGGATGGATGGATGGATAGATAGATAACAATGCTGCTGCATTACTATGCTTATATCAACACGTCTCACCTTTACACATGCATTATTGTGCCTATAGTTTTTCTCATGGCTGTACAATTACATTATGCATATACAGTAGAAATCCAATTTCTATTAAAACTTCCTCTATTATATTTATAGAAATGACATTTATTTTAAAATCACATTACTATGCTCATTGCTTCTAGGGATATTGTTCACCATAAAACTGCAATGTTATGCTTATAACGATGGTGATTGCCAGGCAAGAACAGTATACATTCTAACAATCTCATGAATATAAATAATGTGATAATGCAACTGCATTGGCTGACTGGGAGGAACCTTTCTCTCATGTTTTATCAGTGAACAGAAGCATGCATGTATACAGTATATGCATTCCCATAAATGCACACACACACACACTATCAGGCCTAAGATTGTGTGGTATTCATCCCGCCAGGTTTAAGTGAGCAGCAGGAAACTGTGGACCCCGGGATTTATTGAGCCAACATGTTTGACACACACACACACAGACACACACAGACACACACAGACACACACACACAGGATCAGGGGTCAGCAGTATAATGAGATGTTAGTAGCAGGTTGTGAAGAGACTCTTCTCACCTCCCCACTGGATCTGCTGCTGCTATAACACAGCTCTTATTCAATTATACCCAGTACCAATGAGTGTGTGAGAATGGAGGGGTAGGAATGTGTGTCTGTGTGTGCGTGTGTGTGCGTGCGTGTGTGCGTGTGTGTGTGTGGTAATGGTCTGATGGACTAGGTTGGTTGTGTGAATTGGCTAGTCTCTATGGGTGATTGTGTTCTGAACCGTTTAGTAATTATATTCCATGGTGGCGCCTGGCCTGGGAATAATGTGGTCAAATTAGCTTTTCCCCTGAAATCATGTTATTAATATGAATCCAGATTTAAATGAGTCCGCATAATGATATGGTCATTAGCTTCATGATAAAGTTATTTACATATTCTAGAAATCTGTGTGTGTGTGCGTGTGTATGTGTGGGTTTGTAGACCAGTTACATGTTACGTCTGGAAATAAGTCTGAGCAGCTGAATTCCTTTCCATATGTGTCAAGCATGCATGTGCAAATGCACAAACAGCATACTACATCAAGATTTATGACACATAACCCTTATGGGTCAACCCAGGGACATCACAGATGGTCCACAGATGATAGCACCTACCACTCAACAAACCTTGAGAGGGTGGTCAGGTGGAAATGTATATTCAATTACAGAAAATAGTGAATGGAAAGATGGAGATTTACAGAGCAGGAGACTGAGCGATGGGGAGAAAATAAGAAACAATGAGAGAGAGGAGATACAGAGAGGAAGAGAAGAGAGTGAGCGAGGGAGAGTGAGAGAAAGGGGGTGACAGAGAGAGAAAGGAGTTGTAGAATGAATAGGGAGCAGAGGGACGAGGGAGAAGGAAAATAGGGAATATATTCAGTACCAGTCAAAAGGTTGGACACACCTACTCATTCCAGGGTTTTTCTTTATTTGTACTATTTTCTACATTGTAGAATAATAGTGAAGACATCAAAACTATGAAATAACACATATGGAATCATGTAGTAACCAAAAAAGTGTTAAACAAATCAAAATATGTTTTATATTTGAGATTCTTCAAAGTAGCCACCCTTTGCCTTGATGACAGCTTTGCACACGCTTGGCATTCTCTCAACCAGCTTCATGAGGTAGTCACCTGGAATGCATTTCATTTAACAGGTGTGCCTGTTTCTTTCCTTCTTAATGCGTTTGAGCCAATCAGTTGTGTTGTGACAAGGTAGGGGTGGTATACAGAAGATAGCTGTTGAATTGGGTTTTTGAGTTATTTACTGTTAAATATGAGGTTTAGAGATGTGTTGAATAGATTTAGAATTGGTTTTAGATGGGTTTTATTTTGGAGTTATATTTAAGATATATTTTAAATATATTTTTCTAATTGGTATTGGTGAAGTTGGTGAAGTTGGTGAAGTATTCCAGTGATTTTATAAGTATTGATCGTCTCTGTTCGTTGTTGTGCAGTGATGTCTGTGTCATCCAGTCACAGTGGTAAATCGATGGTGTATCAGCGTCGCAGTAAATTGCCTGGTTGTCGGCACGAATAAATTACTGGTCCCGCAGCAACCAGTGGTAATTGTAGGGGTAGAGATGCAAACACTCCCACATACACACACACACACACACACACACACACACACACACACAAACACAAACACACACACACACACACAGACAGACAGACATAACTTCATCCCACTCATGGAAACCTGGTTTATAGCGCTACATTAGTACTAATATCATATGTCTCTTCCATATCAGTTAGTGACATAATGTTAAATCCATACAGTCATGAATGACAGGGTGTAGGTCATTAATTTTGGGTTAATTTCAGATCACAATGTGTTATTAATTTATATCTAGGCTATTGTAAGGACATAATTTAACCTTGAGTTAAATGGCACAGTGTGATACTAATAGCTATACCTCCTTGGTAATTCCTTTTGGTGTGTGTGTGGGTGGGTGCATGTGTGTGTGTGTGCATGTGTTAATGAGAGGATCCTCTATGGTAATTCCAGAGGGTTTAATTGAATTCATAGTGCTGTAGGTGTAACTAGGTCAGAGAGAATACAGGCTAAAGACATCCTGATAATTAATATCCTTATACTCTCCACTACCACGGGACTGTCTCTCATGCTCTCATCACTGTAGTGTTGGAGCCAGTGCAAGTATTGAACAGCAACAGTTTGGTTAGAGGGTGAGCACACTATTGAGGTTAGCGGATTACAGGTTTGCAGAACCCAAAATCCTAAATAGTGTCCTAACATTAGGATTTGCTTCTGTAAGGGCACATTACGACTGATCCTATCTTTGACTCTTGAAATAAGATAAGAGTGGCAGTTAGGATGTTGTTCAGTACTATGGTCCCTGATTCAGAGGTTTTCTCTTCTAATGGTCTCAGTCGTTCTCTCTCTCTCGTCGGTGACGAATGCTGTTGCCATGGTAACGCTGAGATGCCGCTCGGAGAGCAGAGGTGAGGCTTCACCCTGTTGGTCCATTCTACAGACACGCACAAGCACGGACACACATACTCAAACATACACACACACACACCCTCACATACACACACTCCATTTAACACCCACTCATGATATCCAGAAAAGAGCTGGATGGCTGGTTGGCTGGTTTTAGTGATTTCCTCTGTGTATAAGGGGTATAAAGTATTTGATTTCGACTGATTCCATAATACCTTGCAAATGGCCAGGTTCCGTTAGCACTTCTGCTACAAACTACATAGCTAGGGGTCTATGGGGAGGCTAGATAATCAAATTATACAATGGCCATTTTGCTTTATTATTGTTAGCTGTTGTGTATAGATGACTGTATATTGCTGCAAATAGCAGGCTATAAAATTGGGAATCCACTAGCTTTTCCCATAGACATTAGTGAATGCCACCACAATCCTAAGCTAGCTGTCAAGCTTGGCTGAACCCCCTAAAACTTTGAAAAGAAAGGGAGGCAGCGGTTGCTGTGTCCATCACGTATGGTTGGAAGGCAAATATTTTTTTTTATTCAGTAGGTAGGTGGCATTTTGATCTGTGGGATTGCTAGTTTTGTGCAATTCCAAGTAGAATGTCTGAATGGAATACCCCTATGATGTAACCATTAATTTAATATTGGTGCATCCTTAGGGTGTATGTGTGTGTATGCGCATGCGTGTGTGTGAATCATTCCCAATATTGGAAGCGAATAGAGGTAGATCAAGTTGCTAGGCATTTAACAGCTTCTATTGTCTGGTGGAACAATCAAGCCCTGGAGAAGACACCCCTTGAACCTTACACACACACACACACACACACACACACACACCATGACACCAGCCAAGGGTTAGAGCGGGAGAGAATGAGGGATGCAAGGGTAGCAATTGGGAGATAGAAATAAGTTGGAAGGAAAAGGGCAAGAGAACCAGAGAGAGAGAGATAGAGCGAAAGAGAGAGAGAGCGAAAGAGAGAGCGAGAGGGAGAGAGCAAAAGAGAGAGAGAGAGAGAGAGAGAGAGAGAGACAGAGGGAGAGAGAGAGCGAAAGAGAGAGAGAGCGAAAGAGAGAGAGAGCGAAAGAGAGAGAGAGAGAGAGAGAGAGAGAGAGAGAGAGAGAGAGAGAGAGAGAGAGAGAGAGAGAGAGAGAGAGAGAGAGAGAGAGAGAGAGAGAGAGAGAGAGAGAGAGAGAGAGAGAGAGAGAGAGAGAGAGAGAGGGAGAGAGAGAGAGAGAGAGAGGAGAGAGAGAGAGAGAGGAGAGAGAGAGAGAGAGAGAGAGAGAGAGAGAGAGAGAGGAGAGAGAGGAGAGAGAGAGAGGGAGAGAGAGAGAGAGAGAGAGCGCGAAAGAGAGAGAGGGAGAGATTTTACACCGTCACTGCACACTGAAGCTACTGTGAAGAGCGACACACAGCGAGTTTGTCCTTTCCTCCTATGCGCCCCTCTGTGTGTGTGTGTGTGTGTGTGTGTGTGTGCGCGCGCCAACGAGAGAGGACTCACACTCTTCTCTCAGTCTCCTCTGGTCTCAGGACGAATCGGGAGCGTTGTGGTGGAGATACTGGGAATGATGAGGATGAAACAGCATCCTTAACAACGTTCCTAACAGGATCTATTAATCTGGAATATAATACACTGACTGACTGGATCACGACCAGGATCTGACATGGAAGGACTGCTCTCTCCCATGAGGACCAGGGTAGGTGTGTGAGTGTGTGTGCTTGTGTGTGTGTGTGTGTTTGTGTGTTTGTGTTTGTGTGTGTCTGTGTGTGTGTGTGTGTGTGTTTGTTGCGTGTGTGAGTGCATGTGTGTTTGTTAGTTACCCAGGCTTATGTTACTAGATCAAATCAAATTAAATCATATTGGTCGCGTACACATATTTTGCAGATGTTATCGCAGGTGCAGCGAAATGCTTGTTTCTAGCTCCAACAGTGCAGTAATACCTAACAATACAAAACAATACACACAAATCCCAAAAATACAAGTCTGGAATATAAATATATATACTGTATACAATAGGTATATAATGGTGTGTATAGACTGTATGGACAGTATATGAATAGAAAAGGTGTGTAAAGCTGTAGTTATATAGGATGAGCCTTGACTAGAATACAGTATATAGATATGAAGTGGGTAAAAATGTATTTAAACATGATTAAAGTGACCAGTGTTCAATGACTATGTACATAGGGCAGCAGTCTCTAAGGTGCAGGGTAGAGTACCAGGTGGTAGCCGGCTATAACTATTTAACAGTCTGATGGCCTGGAGATAGAAGCTGTTTTTCAGTCTCTCAGTCCCAGCTTTGATGCACCTGTACTGTCTCCGCCTTCTGGATGGTAGCGAACAAGCCGTGACTCTGGTGGCTGAGGTTCTTGATGATCTTCTTGGCCTTCCTGTGACATTGGGTGCTGTAGATGTCCTAGAGGGCATGCATTGTGACCCCGGTGATGCATTGGGCTGACCACACCACCCTCTGGAGAGCCCTGCTATTGTGGACGGTGCAATTTCTGTGCCAGGCGGTGATACAGCCCGACAGGATGCTCTCGATGGTGCATCTGCAGACGTTTTTGAGGGTCTTAGGGGCCAAGTCGAATTTCTTCAGCCTCCTGAGGTTGAAGAGGCTCTGTTGCGTCTTCACCACACTGTCTGTGTGAACGGACCATTTCAGGTTGTCGGTGATGTGCATGCCAAGGAACTTGAATGTTTTCACCCTCTTCACTGCGGCCCCGTCGATGTGGGTGGGGGCATACTCTCTCTGCTGTATCCTGAAGTCCACAATCAGCTCCTTCATTTTGTTGAAGTTGAGGGAGAGGTTATTTTCCTGGCACCACTATGGTGATGATGAACCTGGAAAATTGGTTTACAGGGTTTGGTTGCCGTGACAATTTGGTTTCACATGCTGCTGTCACCGTGGTGATGATAGAAATCAGAGGGAAAGTTAATGGTTGCTGCCGTTGCTAGGGGCGATGGGCAGAATGTTGGAGAGAGAAGTCATACTGCTGTGAGAAATCAGGTTTACATGCTGTGTGTGTGTGTATGTGTGTGAGTGTGTGTGTGTGTGCGTGCGTGCGTGCGTGCGTGCGTGCGTGCGTGCGTGCGTGCGTGCGTGTGTTTGTGTGTTCGGCTTAACAAGGGGAATCTTTGAAAGCGTGACTCAGAGCCTGATCACAGCAGTTCCTATCTCTCTACTGTTCCATTTGTTCCATACAGAGTCTCTCTACTGTTTCATTTGTTCCATGTAAAGAGAGAGAGGGAGAGAGAGAGAGAGAGAGAGAGAGAGAGAGAGAGAGAGATACAAATAAAAATAGAGGGTGTGTATGTGTGTTATTATCAGTAAACCAATATGCTTTAGCTTTGCATATAGCATATCCTACCAGCTCTCACAGTCTCCCGTCAGAATTAGATGTTTCTAAAAAGTTGTTCCAAACGTTAAGGTTAAGTTTAGGCATTAACTCTGAAATTTTAAGGTTAGGGTTAAGTTCAGGCATTAACGGCAAGTTCTTAAGGTTAAGCATTAACTCCGAATGGTTAAGGTAAGGGTTAAGGTTTTGAGGGCCTCCCGAGTGGCGCAGCGGTCTAAGGCACTGCATTGCAGTGCTGACACGCCACTACAGCCTCGGGTTCGATCCCAGGCTGTGTCACAGCCGGCCTTGACCGGGAGACCCATGGGGCGGTGCACAATTGGCCCAGCGTTGTCCCGGTTAGGGGAGGGTTTGGCCGGCCGGGAATTCCTTGTCTTGTCGTGCTCTAGTGACTCCTTGTGGCGGGCGGACGCCTGCAAGCTGACTTCGGTCGTCAGTTGGACAGTGTTTCCTCCGACACATTGGTGTGGCTGGCTTCCGGGTTAAGTGAGCGGTGTGTCAAGAAGCAGTGCGGCTTGGCAGGGTTGTGTTTCGGAGGACATATGGCTCTCGACCTTCGCCTCTCCCGAATCCGTAGAGGAGTTGCAGCGATGAGACAAGATTGTAACTACCAATTGGGGAGAAAAAGGGGGTGAAGTAAAACATATATATATATATACAGTACCAGACAAAAGTTTGGACACAACTACTCATTCAAGGGTTTTCCTTTATTTCTACTATTTTCTAAATTGTAGAATAATAGTGAAGACATCAAAACTATTAAATAACACATATGGAATCATGGTTCATGGTTCATGGTTCATTGGATAACATGAAAACAGCCTAACCAGCCTAACCAGCCCTAGCAAAGCTGGTTAGGCTGTTTCATGTTATCCAGAGGTAAACAATGAACCATAATCCCAACTTTGTGTCTGGAAGTAGCTAGCAAGTTAGCCAATGTTAGCCAGTTAGCTTGGGTACTTGACTGCCGTTGTGAGGTCAGACCACTCGGATCAACCCTACTCATCGGCCAGAGCGTCCAGTGTGCACTCTGAATGCTCCGAGAGCGAAACGAGATGGGTGGGGCTAAAGCTTAAGAGGGTGTGAACAATGCTGAATGGGTGTAGACAAAGAAAATATCTTCAGTAGGTACCAAAACTTTCAAAGGCCATTTTCACAAAAGTGAGATTACAAGTTTATCAACTTTCAAAGCAGAATTACTGTCCTATTGTTCCTCAAATGCAGTGTATATCATTTTGTAGCTCTTTTATCAAATGTAAAAAAACAGCATTTCAAATTTTACTACATAAGACCTAAACCAAAAAAGTGTTAAACAAATCAAAATATATTTTATATTTCAGATTCTTCAAAGTAGCCACCCTTTCCGTTGATGACAGCTTTGCACACTCTTTGCATTCTCTCAACCAGATTCATGAGGAATGCTTTTCCAACAGTCTTGAAGGAGTTCCCACATATGCTGAGCACTTGTTGGCTGCTTTTCCTTCACTCTGCGGTCCAACTCATCCCAAACCATCTCAATTGGGTTGAGGTCGGGTGATTGTGGAGGCCAGGGCATCTGATGCAGCACTCCATCACTCTCCTTCTTGGTCAAATAGCCCTTACATAGCCTGGAGGTGTGTTTTGGGTTATTGTCCTGTTGAAAAACAAATGATAGTCCTACTAAAAGCAGACCAGATGGGATGGCGTATCACTCCAGAATGCTGAGGTAGCCATGCTGGATAAGTGTGCCTTGAATTCTAAATAAATCACTGACAGTGTCACCAGCAAAGCACCCCCACAACATCACACCTCCTCCTCCATGCTTCACGGTGGGAACCACACATGCGGAGATAATCCGTTCACCTACTCTGCGTCTCACAAAGACGCTGCGGTAGTAGTGATTTCTTTGCAGCATTTCGACCATGAAGGCCTGAAAAATGAAGGTCTCCTCTGAACAGTTGATGTTGAGATGTCGGTTACTTGAACTCTGTGAAGCATTTATTTGGGCTGGATTTCTGAGGCTGGCAACTCTAATGAACTTATCCTCTGCAGCAGAGGTAACTCTGGGTCTTCCTTTCCTGTGGTGGTCCTCATGAGAGCCAGTTTCATCATAGCGCTTGATGATTTTTGCGACTGCACTTGAAGAAACTTTCAAAGTTCTTGATATGTTCCGTATTGACTGACCTTCATATCTTAAAGTAATGATGGACTGTTGTTTCTCTTTGCTTATTTGAGCTGTTCTTGCCATAATATGGACTTGGTATTTTACCAAATAAGGCTATCTTCTGTATACCACCCCTACCTTGTCACAACACAAATAATTGGCTCGAACACATTAAGAAGAAAAGAAATTCCACATTTTTTTTTAACAAGGCCCATCTGTTAATTGAAATGCGTTCCAGGTGACTACCTCATGAAACTGGTTGAGAGAATGCCAAGAGTGTGCAAAGCTGTCATCAAGGCAAACGGTGGCTACTTTGAAGAATCTCAAATATCTCAAAGTATATTTTGATTTGTTTAACACTTTTTTGGTTGCTACATGATTCCATATGTGTTATTTCATAGTTGTGATGTCTTCACTATTATTTTACAATGTAGAATTAAAAAAAAAATAATAATAAATAAACCCTGGAATGTGTAGGTGTGTCCAAACTTTTGACTGGTACTGTATATATATATATATATATATATATATATTTTTTTTTTAAGGGTGAAGGTTTGGGATAGGCTTAAAACAAAAATCTACAAAACAACTATGGATTGCTGGATTTGAGCTTGCAACGTTTAGAATCAGACGCTTACACCAATCCACCATCCCGTCCACAATGCCCTAGCAAAACCCGAAACCTACTTGAAGGTAACAGCGCTCACTGTTGCCCCTAGAGCCCGTTTTCCACGTCATCTTCCGACATCCTCAGACATGGATGGACGTCGACTACTGACTTGTATCGCTGGTGACCTGGCTGAGCATACCATTTGTAGGTAACCTGTGTATGTATGAGTGTGGATTGAGTAAAAATCATAGTATACAATAGAGACGGGGAAGGGCAAGTGCTGCTGTCATAAATATTTATATGTTTGACCAATGTGTTGTTGCTGCTGCTGCTATGACCAGATACAATAGCATTCTACTACTATCATCAGGGACGGGTGGGGAGGAGAAATGTTGGTCTCTGTTTGTCTGTTACAGTGTAGTGATGATTAATGTCCATTGTTCAGTAAGATATGCACTGAATAGTCATCTCTCTTTTTTTTCTCTCTCTCTCTCTCTCTCTCTCTCTCTCTCTCTCTCTCTCTCTCTCTCTCTCCTCTCTCTCTCTCTCTCTCTCTCTCTCTCTCTCTCTCTCTCTCTATCTATCTCTCTCTCTCTCTCTCACTCACACACACACACACACACACACACTCACACACATAAAACAAAAACACACACACAATAATGTAAGTTCTACAGTGAGCTGAAGGATTGTGTAGTTGTAATATCTCCTGGGAGAGGAGAGTTGGTAATTTAGACAGAATCCTCCTCACCCCTTCTCTCCCTCCCCTTACCCCCTCTCTCCCTCCCCTCACCTCCCTCTCTCCCTCCCCATCACCACCTCTCTCCCTCCCCTCACCTCCCTCTCTCCCTCCCCATCACCGCCTCTCTCCCTCCCCTCACCCCCTCTCTCCCTCCCTTCACCCCCTCTCTCTCCCTCCCAATTACCCCTCTCTCCCTCCCCTCACAACCTCACCCCCTCTCTCCCGTGCCTCCTCCCCCCCACCACCCCTCTACTCTCCAATCTGTTTACAGCGTTCCCCAGCCACACTTAGTGGTAAAGGTGTAAATCCAAGCTGTTGGCTATAAACTGTTAGATGTAGATTGAGTGTGTAATGAAGGCAAGTTGGTTGCAGCAAGTTGTCTCTTGGTTTAAAACCTCAGAGTATCAAGTTCGAGTTGGTGTGACACAGGGATGAGGACAGCTATTATTTTAATGGACTTAGACTATAAAAATGGCAGAGTGAGTCTGATCTAATCCTCTCCACTCAACATGTTCACCCCTGAATGCACGACCAGTGAGTTACCGACCAGTTCTGAAGGGGTTAATCCAATCAGGGTTTTCACACACTGCAACACTTGTCCCCCTCTCCTCTCATTCCCCTTTACTCTCCTCCATCAAACCCCCTGCATCGATGGTTCAGACTGTCTCTGTCTCTCTTTAGTTTAGCTGTTCACACGAGCCTTGTAACTTTCCATCTGTCACCCCCCCCTCACCCGCTCTCTCTTTTTCTCTCTCTGTTTTGGCAGTCCATCTGATCTCTGTAATAGGTTTTTCCAGATATCTCTGTGATCTGAGCCAAGTGGAGAGTTATTGGGTGGCTAGGAGGGCTAGGAGGGTTTGGGGGATAACATTGGCCAGAGAGACTTGGCACATAGTCAACCGTGGCCGTCTCTCTTTGTGTGTGCCACCCCCTCCACCCAGCCCTAATGTATCGGTGCCATCTCCATATCAATCCCAGCCATGCCAAGCCAAGCCAAACAGCCAAGGGGAGTTCCATGGATTTCATTGACTGGAGTGCCAGGCATAATGACAGTTGTCTGCTAATAGAAGGTCAGTGTTTCACACAGCATACTGTACATTTACATGGATTTGTGTCGGGTTACTCACATATAAACACATAGAAAGAGAGTCTTTCCATTTCTGATTGGTACACTTCAACCCGGTATATGTTACATTAAACACTAAACAGTTTTAAAGAGAGGGGTGGGAATTGGAGTTGGTAGAGACAGTATAGCCATTCCCAAGCCTAAAGGGTCGCACACATTGCACCGAATGGATCTCCTGTTCTTCTACCGATCGTTCAGCGCACTGTTTACGTCTGTCTGCCGACATGTAAAATTGGTTTGCACTCGGTTTGCAAGTACTCTTGGCAGGCAAACGCTATAGGTGTGTTCGAACCTTATGAGCTCAACTCTTGCTGAGACCGCAAGTACCAGTGGCACTCTTATCTCTCTCCTTTTTCTTTCTCTCTCTTTGTCTATTGATCTCTATGTCCCCCAATCTCTGACTTCTGTTCCCACTCCCTCCTTCTATCTCACTCTATCTCTCTCTCTTGTACATTCAGTAGCCATGGTAGTAACGATGGTCAGTCAAGGATACAATTTGAATAAAACAAGCATCACTGGACTGTACTTGAATGTCTCTTTGTCTAGTTATGTAGCTAAGCAGAGATCAGAGCGACATACACACACACACAAACACACACACACACACACACACATACACACACACATACACACACACCATCTCTGTCTCTTGTGGTATCATCTGTAGTGTGTAATGTATGCATGTAGGTCAGTAGAATAGTGCGAAACTCAACAGCTTCAGAGAGTCCTTACTCTAGAGAACGTGTGTGTGTGTGTGTTTGTGAACATGTACTGTATGTGTATCTGGTGTCCAGCTGTCTGTGGTTATACTAACAGATTGAGCCATTATAGGAACAGCCAAGGGCTGGAAGATGCACGCAAGCATGGACGCACTCACAGACACTCATGCACGTACACTCACACACAGCCTCCAGCAGTGAGAATTACTCTCCTAGGCAGCCTATGCTAGGCTGGCCTCAAGCATCATGTTTATTGTGCCCCCCTTCTCTCTTCCTTTCGCCTCCTCTTTTCTCACTCCCATCCTCCTCCCTCTCTCCATCCCTCTCCTCATCCCCCTTCCTCCCTTCCTCCATCCCTCCACCTGGTTCATTGGAGGGCAGACAGCAGTCAGGATGGTTCAGGTTAAAAGAAGAGAAGGAAGAGAACAGAGAGAGAAAACGAGGAGAAGGAAGAGTAGAGAGGGAGGTGGTCAGGCCAGGACCCCATAGAGCTGCCCGCCTCGCTGCCTGCTTGAATATAATTAGGAGAGAAAGGCAGATCTAGGGAGGTCTAGCCTTACAAGAGAGGTGAGAGGTGGACTCCCTCGACACACACACACACACACACACACGCATACACACACACACTGGCAGCAGGTAAAGGCTAGAGCAGACAGAGAGCAGACGACAGGCGGCCATATTGAAGGCAGAGCAAGGATACTCCATCTCCCAGCTGTCACTGCTGCTCTCAGACAGACCAAGGGGGGGTTGGCAGGTGGGGGCAGTCATCTATGATCTAATTTGTTATTATGTTTTAGGGTCTGGGGAAGAGACAGACATCTCTGGTCCTAGGGGGCCTTGGTGTCTGCTGGTTTGTCCTTTCAAACCAGCATTTGATTTAGAATGATTTTCGGTAACCAAGTGCCAGGAAAAAGAGAAAACCAGCAGACAGTCATGTGGTGGTGGTGGTGGTGATGTCAGTGAGCTGTAGGAGGCCATGTAGACTCTGATCCTCAGTCTGTACCTGTTTGACACTGTCACTACGTTTCTCTGATCTCTACTGGGCCTGTTTGAAGCAGCATGGCACTGCAGGTCGCACACACACACAATCTCTGATCTCTACTGTGCCTGTGTGTGCCACAGATCGACAGAACGAGTGAACCAATGACAAACGTAATGTTAGAGGTTGTCATGGAAACACAGTGACCTAATTTTCTGCTTCATTGGCTGTCATCAGTTCTAGGGCTTTTTATTATTTTCAATGGGGGTTGGGGGGGGGGGGGGAGTCAGGTTGTACGGGGGAGGGTACGGTGGGTGGGGGAAGCTGGGGGTAATGATTTAAAGACATCCCTGGGCATGCATCTTAACGATGCATAAACACACGCACACACACACACACGGTTGATAAACAAGTAGTGGATTAGTGTTGTCACCGGTGGGTCACCTCTCCAATAGAGGTCGACCCTGCTTAGAGCAGGTGTCATACATCAAAATATCTCACGATCTACATAGTCTGGACAGGCTGTTACACACAAACACATACACACACACACATCCACACACACATGCACACACACACCTTCAGAAAGCGAATTATACCTTGCATAGGAAAGCAGCTTCTCTCTCTCTCGCTCACCTCATTTTCTATTAATCTCTTATCTCCTTTCTTCAACCCCTTTTGACACAATCCTCTCCTCTCTTCCTCCCATAACCCCATCCTCTCCTTCCTCCCTTCCACTAATCACCCATTCTCTCACTCCCTGTCTCTCACCCTCTCTCATCGCTCTCCTCACAATGTCTCCCATTACTCTATTCCTCCCTCACCCCATCACCCATCCCTCTACTCTCTTTCACCCTCATCAAATCCTCTCCTCTACCTTTCTCCTCCGTCCCCCTTTCCCCTACAGCTCCTGAACTCTTCACTCTGTATCTACGAGAGAGGGGGGGGGGGGGGGGGGGGGGGGGACAGAGTCGATATAGGACACCTCATGAAATTTGATTGGTTGACCCCTAGCTGGCAGGGAGGTAGACACATCAGGGGGTTATTAAAGGTGTTTTACCCCCATGGCTATGAGGCCATACATTTCACCATCTGTCTGCCCATGCAGAGATCTCCACTGGTAGCATCTCCAAGGAAATGGAGGGATTTTATGAAATCTAAATGCAGATCAATGTTATTTTAGGTTTTTCTTCAAAGCAGACACTGTTAAATATAGCATATTTGAAGCTTGTAGTACTTGGAATATCTCTGAACAGTTTTAGGAAGCATAACAGTAGAGGGATTCTTTTGTGGTCCTTTTTCCTCTGATCTTTGCATCTGGTGACACTGCCCTGACACATGGGAAGTGCAGCAAGAGTAATAAGAGTAATTCTTTGCTATGAGGTTGCTAACCTTGATTGCATGTAAATGTCAGTTGATTTGCGATTCAGAGAATGTTAACGTTTCTCAGGTTTGGACAATGTTGATGTAGTGAGATCAAGTTGGTTACATGCACGTACACACACACACACACACACACACACACACACACACACACACACTGTAGTGTATTTGCAGTGCACCTTTTCCTTTGTCAGTGTTCAGTTATTGTAATCATTCTGCAGTGTGTGTGATATTAGCATACACTGCATTTGTAGCTGCAGTTTTTATGCTTAAGTACACAAATGACTAATTCTTGATTTACATACACTGCTGCCCAAGGATACAGAGGAGAAAATGAGCTCACACACATCCAGAACAGTTCTCTCTCACTCACATACACACCCTACCACTACCCTCTACATTTACCCATACATCTATAAACAACTGTGAGAACAGCACAACTACAAATCAGACAGATGGACATACAGTTGAAGTCGGAAGTTTACATACACCTTAGCCAAATACATTTAAACTCAGTTTTTCACAATTCCTGACATTTAATCTTTGTAAAAATTCCCTGTCTTAGGTCAGTTAGGATCACCACTTTATTTTAAGAATGTGAAATGTCAGAATAATAGTGGAGAGAATTCTTTATTTCAGATTTTATTTATTTCATCACATTCCCAGTGGGTCAGAAGTTTACATACACTCAATTAGTATTTTGTAGCATTGCCTTTAAATTGTTTAACTTGGGTCAAACGTTTCGGGTAGCCTTCCACAAGCTTCCCACAATACGTTGGGTGAATTTTGGCCTATTCCTTCTGACAGATCTGGTGTAACTGAGTCAGGTTTGTAGGCCTCCTTGCTCGCACACGCTTTTTCAGTTCTGCCCATATACAGTGGGGGAAAAAAGTATTTAGTCAGCCACCAATTGTGCAAGTTCTCCCACTTAAAAAGATGAGAGAGGCCTGTAATTTTCATCATAGGTACACGTCAACTATGACAGACAAAATGAGATTTTTTTTCTCCAGAAAATCACATTGTAGGATTTTTTATGAATTTATTTGCAAATTATGGTAGAAAATAAGTATTTGGTCAATAACAAAAGTTTCTCAATACTTTGTTATATACCCTTTGTTGGCAATGACACAGGTCAAACGTTTTCTGTAAGTCTTCACAAGGTTTTCACACACTGTTGCTGTTATTTTGGCCCATTCCTCCATGCAGATCTTCTCTAGAGCAGTGATGTTTTGGGGCTGTCGCTGGGCAACACAGACTTTCAACTCCCTCCAAAGATTTTCTATGGGGTTGAGATCTGGAGACTGGCTAGGCCACTCCAGGACCTTGAAATGCTTCTTACGAAGCCACTCCTTCGTTGCCCGGGCGGTGTGTTTGGGATCATTGTCATGCTGAAAGACCCAGCCATGTTTCATCTTCAATGCCCTTGCTGATGGAAGGTGGTTTTCACTCAAAATCTCACGATACATGGCCCCATTCATTCTTTCCTTTACACGGATCAGTCGTCCTGGTCCCTTTGCAGAAAAACAGCCCCAAAGCATGATGTTTCCACCCCCATGCTTCACAGTAGGTATGGTGTTCTTTGGCTGCAACTCAGCATTCTTTGTCCTCCAAACACGACGAGTTGAGTGTTTACCAAAAAGTTATATTTTGGTTTCATCTGACCATATGACATTCTCCCAATCCTCTTCTGGATCATCCAAATGCACTCTAGCAAACTTCAGACGGGCCTGGACATGTACTGGCTTAAGCAGGGGGACACGTCTTGCACTGCAGGATTTGAGTCCCTGGCGGAGTAGTGTGTTACTGATGGTAGGCTTTGTTACTTTGGTCCCAGCTCTCTGCAGGTCATTCACTAGGTACCCCTGTGTGGTTCTGGGATTTTTGCTCACCGTTCTTGTGATCATTTTGACCCCACGGGGTGAGATCTTGCGTGGAGCCCCAGATCGAGGGAGATTATCAGTGGTCTTGTATGTCTTCCATTTCCTAATAATTGCTCCCACAGTTGATTTCTTAAAACCAAGCTGCTTACCTATTGCAGATTCAGTCTTCCCAGTCTGGTGCAGGTCTACAATTTTGTTTCTGGTGTCCTTTGACAACTCTTTGGTCTTGGCCATAGTGGAGTTTGGAGTGTGACTGTTTGAGGTTGTGGACAGGTGTCTTTTATACTGATAACAAGTTCAAACAGGTGCCATTAATACAGGTAACGAGTGGAGGACAGAGGAGCCTCTTAAAGTAGAAGTTACAGGTCTGTGAGAGCCAGAAATCTTGCTTGTTTGTAGGTGACCAAATACTTATTTTGCACCATAATTTGCTAATAAATTCATTAAAAATCCTACAATGTGATTTTCTGGAATTTTTTTTCTCAATTTGTCTGTCATAGTTGACGTGTACCTATGATGAAAATTACAGGCCTATCTCATCTTTTTAAGTGGGAGAACTTGCACAATTGGTGGCTGACTAAATACTTTTTTCCCCCACTTTATTTTCTATTGGATTGAGGTCAGGGCTTTGTGATGGCCACTCCAATACCTTGACTTTGTTGTCCTTAAGCCATTTTGCCACAACTTTGGAAGTATGCTTGGGGTCATTGTCCATTTGGAAGACCCATTTGCGACCAAGCTTTATTTTCCTGACTGATGTCTTGAGATGTTGCTTCAATAAATCCACATAATTTTCCTTCCTCATGATGCCATCTATTTTGTGAAGTGCAACAGTCCCTCCTGCATCAAAGCACCCCCACAGCATGATGCTGCCACCCCCGTGCTTCACTGTTGGGATGGTGTTCTTCGGTTTGCAAGCATCCCCCTTTTTCCTCCAAACATAACGATGGTCATTATGGCCAAACAGTTCTATTTTTGTTTCATCAGACCAGAGGACATTTCTCCTAAAAGTAAGATATTTTTCCCCATGTGCAGTTGCAAACCGTAGTCTGGCTTTTTTATGGCGGTTTTGGAGCAGTGGCTGCTTCCTTGCTGAGCGGCCTTTCAGGTTATGTCGCTATAGGACTCGTTTTACTGTGGATATACATACTTTTGTACCTGTTTCCTCCAGCATCTTCACAAGGTCCTTTGCTGTTGTTCTGGGATTGATTTGCACTTTTCGCACCAAAGTACGTTCATCTCTAGGAGACAGAACGTGTCTCCTTCCTGAGCGGTATGATGGCTGCGTGGTCCCATGGTGTTTATACTTGCATACTATTGTTTGTACAGATGAACGTGGTACCTTCAGGCATTTGTAAATTGCTCCCAAGGATGAACCAGACTTGTGGAGGTCTTCAAATTTTTTTCTGAGGTCTTGGCTGATTTCTTTTGATATTCCCATGATGTCAAGCAAAGAGGCATTGAGTTTGAAGGTAGGCCTTGAAATACAACCACAGGTACACCAATTGACTCAAATTATGTAAATTAGAATATCAGATACTTCTAAAGCCATGACATCATTTTCTGGAATTTTCAAAGCTGTTTAAAGGCACCGTCAACTTAGTGTATGTAAACTTCTGACCCACTGGAACTGTTATACAGTGAATTATAAGTGAAATACTCTGTCTGTAAACAATTGTTGGAAAAATGACGTGTCATGCACAAAGTACATGTCCTAACTGAATTGCCAAAATTATAGTTTGTTAACAAGACATTTGTGGAGTTGTTGAAAAACGAGTTTTAATGACTCCAACATAAGTTTATGTAAACTTCCGACTTCAGCTGTACATAGATGCAGGGATGGACTGGCTAAAATTGGAATTATTTGGCTGATAATGGGGTCTTGAGGAGAATAATTGTCCGGGGCGTGGGACCCGAGAGAAAAAAATGGGCCGGTGTGTCAGAAATGCATATTAATGCATACATACATGCATAATAGAAACCAGTCCAGTAATTCAGTAGTTGACATTGCATCATGAGCTGAATGGGGACAGAATGAGTTTCGAGCTGTTTCAAGCTCTCCGTCCTCACTATTACAGAATAGTGTAGTATTTATGTATGTGAAGTATGATGTACAACTAGCTGCAGGGCTGGACCTGAAGCGGATGGAGAGGAGGAGACAAGGTGAGGGTTGGAGCGGTGTTGGGATGGAGGATCAGCGAAACAGGGGAGGGGGGTGAATTAGAAATGCTGCCTCTTGATTCCATGCTCTTAATGTTATAAAGGTGAAATAAAAATAAATAAATAAAAAATGTTGTTCCGAGGCAGTGTTCCATGACAGTGTTCCTCCTCGCCAGCGGCAGTAATCCCATTGCTCTTTTTGGTAACACCAAGGATTCCAGAGGCAGGAACTTCAGATAGTTTAACAGATATGGATATGTCCTATACTTTGATGTCAGACTGGACTACATCAGGCCTAGACAGTAGCAGTGCGTGGGTAACAACCTATGTGTTGTGATAATTGCGTTGTTTGCTCTATAACCTGTTAATTCATATATAGGCCTAAAGGCCGAGACAATAAGAAGACACAGTGGCAGAATACATTTAACCACACCTTTGTTTAATCACAAAACCGGAGAGCAACCTCTGACCAGTGAAGTCCACAAAGCATATTGCATGTAACAAACAGTTACATGACCTACAGCATGGTCAAGCAAGTTAATGTTTCTCATATTTCCGGACACTAAACAACTATTAATTTAGAACCACAGAGAGTTACCGCAAGTCGCAAAGAAAACAGGAGCTGCCTCCACTATTCCAGCACCATTTCAACTTCAACATTTTAACATAATCAAATCACCTAGCTATGCTTAGTCTAATACAGTGACAACTAAAATATACCAAAAACAATTTAGTCCAATCAACGTAAGCTAAGTATGATGTGGCTGTTCATGGTTCTGATTTCTGTGTGCGTATGTGTGTGTGCGCATTCGTGCAAGTAGAAAAACATGTTGACTCACCCTACTTGTAGAGAAACGCCAATGCCATCCTCCTATCTTTTATGTTGACGAAACAGTCTGTCAAACAGTACACGCTTACATTTTTTGTTGTCCTAGGCTACCTGGCTAAAACTCGCTAGCCTAACTTCCATTAGTTAGTTAGCCTTCTACATCTAGCTTCATATTGAACTCCCATCCTCTCAGGCCAGGGGCACAACAATGTATGAGTTAATGGTTGGATCAGAATCGCCATAATAATCATTGGCCAGTACAGAGAATTAAGTAAAACCACAAGTCCAAAACCCTATCTCCATCCATGGCTAATTTAGGAAAGGGACAATTTTAGCTTGCTGGCTAGCTAGGCACTGGAGGACAACAACACAACAAGATGCAACAGTTCACGTTTTTCTGTCAATGACGTATGCTATCAGTGGGATTTGATAGGAGTGACGCCAAATCCAAGCTGGCTTCCTTTGATACTTTTTTTTTGGTGCGCCTGGACCATTCACAGTTGAGCTCGCTCAGTTTAGCTCAATGCTGATTGGCAAATGTTTTATATATTTATTTTGTCAAGGGAGGCCAGATACTCGCTGTCTTCCCTTGCCTTCAACGGTACGGGAGGCAACAATGTCGTACTTGTTTGGACCAGACAGCATCAGATAGATGGCCTACACATAGAGAGACAGAGGGGCGATGTTTCACTCACTCAGATGCTTTCTCCTGTGAGATACATTCAGCTTCTTGCGAATTGAAGGAAAATTATGAAACACAGAGTGATGAAAGATTTTGGGGAAGCCTGGCTTCCCTTGGCATCCATGAATACATGCCATTGGGCCTAGATACTGAATATTCACACAGAAATGTAACTTACAGTACAGAGCACACTTCACTCTATCTAACCATTCTGATGACTCTATAATTCTAACCAAAATGTAATTGAACATTTGATTGAGATACAGTGGGGAAAAAAGTATTTAGTCAGCCACCAATTGTGCAAGTTCTCCCATTTAAAAATATGAGAGAGGCCTGTAATTTTCATCATAGGTACACGTCAACTATGACAGACAAATTGAGGAAAAAAATCTAGAAAATCACATTGTAGGATTTTTAATGAATTTCTTTGCAAATTTTGGTGGAAAATAAGTATTTGGTCACCTACAAACAAGCAAGATTTCTGGCTCTCACAGACCTGTAACTTCTTCTTTAAGAGGCTCCTCTGTCCTCCACTCATTACCTGTATTAATGGCACCTGTTTGAACTTGTTATCAGTATAAAAGACACCTGTCCACAACCTCAAACAGTCACACTCCAAACTCCACTATGGCCAAGACCAAAGAGCTGTCAAAGGACACCAGAAACAAAATTGTAGACCTGCACCAGGCTGGGAAGACTGAATCTGCAATAGGTAAGCAGCTTGGTTTTAAGAAATCAACTGTGGGAGCAATTATTAGGAAATGGAAGACATACAAGACCACTGATAATCTCCCTCGATCTGGGGCTCCACGCAAGATCTCACCCTGTGGGGTCAAAATGATCACAAGAACGGTGAGCAAAAATCCCAGAACCACACGGGTGGACCTAGTGAATGACCTGCAGAGAGCTGGGACCAAAGTAACAAAGCCTACCATCAGTAACAGACTACGCCGCCAGGGACTCAAATCCTGCAGTGCCAGACGTGTCCCCCTGCTTAAGCCAGTACATGTCCAGGCCCGTCTGAAGTTTGCTAGAGTGCATTTGGATGATCCAGAAGAGGATTGGGAGAATGTCATATGGTCAGATGAAACCAAAATAGAACTTTTTTGTAAAAACTCAACTCGTCGTGTTTGGAGGACAAAGAATGCTGAGTTGCATCCAAAGAACACCATACCTACTGTGAAGCATGGGGGTGGAAACATCATGCTTTGGGGCTGTTTTTCTGCAAAGGGACCAGGACGACTGATCCGTGTAAAGGAAAGAATGAATGGGGCCATGTATCGTGAGATTTTGAGTGAAAACCTCCTTCCATCAGCAAGGGCATTGAAGATGAAACGTGGCATGACAATGATCCAAAACACACCGCCCGGGCAACGAAGGAGTGGCTTCGTAAGAAGCATTTCAAGGTCCTGGAGTGGCCTAGCCAGTCTCCAGATCTCAACCCCATAGAAAATCTTTGGAGGGAGTTGAAAGTCTGTGTTGCCCAGCGACAGCCCCAAAACATCACTGCTCTAGAGGAGATCTGCATGGAGGAATGGGCCAAAATACCAGCAACAGTGTGTGAAAACCTTGTGAAGACTTACAGAAAACGTTTGACCTGTGTCATTGCCAACAAAGGGTATATAACAAAGTATTGAGAAACTTTTGTTATTGACCAAATACTTATTTTCTACCATAATTTGCAAATAAATTCATTAAAAATCCTACAATGTGATTTTCTTGAGAAAAATAATCTCAATTTGTCTGTCATAGTTGACGTGTACCTATCATGAAAATTACATATTTTTAAGTGGGAGAATTTGCACAATTGGTGGCTGACTAAATACTTTTTTTCCCCACTGTATATTCCCTTACACTCCAGAGCTCAGATATCTTGATAAATGTAGCGCTGCGATTGCCAAATTGGTATCCCATTACGACTCGCATCTTCCCATCTGTGGAGCAGTCCCATTACACGGAATTAGACCTCAATAAGATATGAAGGTAGCCAGATTAATGGTTATTCCCCTCTCTGAGGAATAGTTACATGTCTCTAAGTGTCTACCTGACCAGGGCCAGATTACCGAACAGGCACGCAACATTTCTAGAATTGCAGGAAATTAGCTTTAAAACGACAAAATTCTCTCTCAGCCTCATGGCAAAATATATAGAATTGCAGGAAATCTGCTTTAAAACTGCCAAAATTGTGTGAGTGAGAATGTCTGTGCTTGTCATTGTCTGTGTGAAACGCTCTCCTAGAGGTGATGATGCTAGGTCATTAGCTGAAGTGTAAGCTGCAACATACATATACACAAACCCACACATACACAAACAAGCACACTACTGTACACTCACTCACATGCACATCAGAAATGTGTTGGTTGGTGGGCCTTCAGAAATTTGGGGGAAACAGCTAACTTCCTGCCATTCTACACATTTAGCCATGGGGCAAATAGAAAACTGTGCATTTTTATAGCTGATCTCATGCTATTCTACACAATATTTGCCATGAGACTGAGAGAAAATCTTGCTGTTTTAAAGCTAATTAAAGTTAAAATATAGGTGTTGACTGTGATAAAGGCACTGGATTATTTGCTAAATGAACAAATTAAATAGGCAGTGGCATGCTTCATATAGCCATAAGCACAGTGACATATGACTCATATTTGTGGCTTATTGGGGGTGTGGCTTTCAGTTAGTTATTTTTGGCCACCCATCCAATGAGAGTGAATGTAATTCCAGTTCAAAAGTAGAGAGCATAAAATAATAAAAAAATAAAGTTTTTTTGTCAATCTGGGTGGGCCTGGCTCTCCAGTTAGGCCCGTCAGTGCCTACGCGGCTGATGCACATTTATGTACACATACACACACACACATAATCATGTGTAAAAATACACATCTATAGAGAAAACTGGGTCAGATGCTGTTGCAAATGTTGTTTTCACATCAAGGCAAAAAAGGTTATGAGATAGATATTCCTCTAGATAATCATGCTGTAGTTTCACTGTAATGATGTCTGACTTCACGTACGGTTCAAGTCATCAGGACAGACATTTTTGGAATGAAAACAGTACATCTTGTTGTGTCTTCCCAAGGTTTGACATTGTATATTTGTGTGTCCATGTGCATTGCTTTGTAAATATCATTCCGTCTTTGTTCCTGTAAAGAGCTGTCTCCTCAGCAGCAGTTCTGGAGATAACCAGTAGAGTGTGCTGTTTAATGGGAATCACCTGTAGTCAGCTCAGACTGTAATGAGCTGTGGCCCTGTGTCACTGCGTATAGTTCCCCTTTTGGCCCCAATAAAACCAGCCTTTTATTGGATTCCTCTCCCCACATGTACACACTCACACGCATGCACACACACACACACACACACACACACACACACGCACACGCACACGCACACGCACACACACACACCAAAACACACACACACACACACACCCTCTCCCCTCTCATCTGTCATCATCCTAACTCTATGACACGACCACTAACAGGGGGACCAGGTGTGTGTCCGTCAGTGCGTGCCTGCATCTGTGTGTGTGTGTGTGTGTGTAACAAGGTGGTTCTAGTGCATGTTTAATTGATGACCTCTGCCTGCCCCTCCCGCTGTCAAATTGCAGCATATGCTATTGGCCAGTGAAAGAGAGAGGAAAGAGAGAGAGAGAAAGAGAGAGAGGGGGAGGCGAGGGGAAGGGAGAGAGAAGGGGGATGAGAAGGAGAGAGAGTGTATGCAGCATATGTTATAGGCAGTATGTTAAATAAGAATGACAGGGTGTGTTAGTGACAGATTGACAGGCCTGTAACCTCTTCTGTCTCCTGGAGAGACCTTTACACTAGACTTTACCCCTGGCTCCTCCCTCCCTACTACCTCTGACCCCTCCTCCCTGTTCCTCTCTCTGCTCTATCCCTCTCCTCCACTCCCTGTCCCCCATACCATACCCCATGGTGAGGAGAAACGGACATCTAGACATACTGTAGATGGGACAGGACTGGCCCTGGGGGGAGAGGGTCTCCACTCCCCCTCTCTCTTCTTCCCCTCCCTCCGTGTCACTTCAAAGTGAATCTGTCTCCCCTGCCTCTGTTACTGCCTATCATTGGAACAAAAGGAGAACCCCCCTCTTCAGTTAACGTCAGGACAACGGTTTCAGTACAGCAGGGTAACATTAGTGGTCCCATCTGGACTGTAGTAATACTGCCTGGGGTGGGGGAGGGGTGTAGCAGTCAGCAGGGTTTGGGTTGGCTTACCACGGTCTTGAAGGGCAGACGGGCAGTAGATAGATAGTTGTAAGATGGAACGATGTGGTCGTGATGATTCATTTGTTGGGTGAGGTGGGGTGGGGGTTTGCCTACTCTCACTGAGCTGTAGTGCCGGGAGGCGTGGGGTACAGGTGCACAAGCTTTATATGGGGGGGGGGTTGTATGACTGCAAGGTGTGTACAGGTGTAGTAAGTGTGGGCCTGAGAGAGATGGTAGAGTTTTGAGGGAGAAAATGAAGGTCCATTGCATTCTTCTATTCTATTCAATTCTGCCTAGAGTGATTCTGAGGGGCATTAGAAGGTGCGGTATGACAGTGATAGTGATAGTGGTTGTTGTGGCAGTATGACAGCCGATAGATCAATGCCGGATGCAGAAAGATGGGGGAATGATAAGAATATGGGACCGACCGCTTTCTCTCTCCCTCCTGTGTTAACTATGTTCTCCCATGTTCCCCTAGACCCCCTGGGGTTAGCATCATGTTTACTCCATTTCTCTCTATGTTCCAGCTCGTCTGAATTAAATATGGATTAAATATGTCATATTTTCATCAAACATTTAACCACTGAACACATGTTTAAAGTTTGGGTCGGGGGGCCTGTGTGTGTGTAGAGTGCATGTGTGTGTTTTTTTAGGTGATAGTGTTTGTCCAGGCTATGGTTTGTGCAGTACTGACTTTCTGAGTTCAAGTGTGTGCACCATTCAGTGGCGTTGTTGTGTACATGTAGACAGACACCCATAGGCAGTGTGCAAATAAATATAACTGAATTAGCGTTGGAAAAACAAGCCATGTACCTATTTCACCCTGAAAGTCTGTGTGAGTGTTTGTGTGTGTGTGTGTTTGTGTTTGTGTGAGAGTAAGGAGAAAGTGGGCTAAGTTTACTGGGGCAGAAAAATGCAGGAGCGTGACTTACTCTGGTGTTTTTCTACCAGCCTCAGAAATATGCCTCCGTCGCACTCTGTCTGCTCACTGCCTTACACACACATGCTAGTGAGAGTTGTGCTTGTGTGTATATAGGGCAGACTGAGACAGTCTGTTTATCGCTGATCGAGTTAGAAAAGATGGCAAAGGTGTGTGTTTGCATATGTCTAAGGCTGACTGTGAGTTACTGTCTATGTTGGTGTGCATAGTTCTTATAGCGACCATGTGTGTGTGTGTGTCACAGGAGGTTGGTGGCACCTTAATTGGGGAGAACGGGCTCGTGGTTATCGCTGGAGCGGAATCAGTGGAATTGTATCACATACATCAAACACATGGTTTCCATGTCTTTGATGCCATTCCATTTACTCCGTTCCAGACATTATTATGAGCCAACCTCCCCTCAGCAGCCACCTCTTGTGTGTGTGTGTGTGTGTATGTGTGTGTGTGTGTGTGTGTGTGTGTGTGTGTGTGTGTGTGTGTGTGTGTGTGTGTGTGTGTGTGTGTGTGTGTGTGTGTGTGTGTGTGTGTGTGTGTGTGTGTGTGAGCGAACGTGCTGTGCGTGTGACTTCATACCAAGGTGACCTCCACTGCTGCAGGGATGACATAGAGAGGGAGGGGACCTCACCCTCCTCTCCTCTTAAGACAAAGGACTATAACCTTCTACACACATGCACGCAAGTACACACACACACACACACACACACCGACAGAGGATTGCTGCAGAGGATGATTCAGCAGAATCACTGTGAGTCTGCACTTCCTGGTTCTCCTTCATCATCACTGGCAACCATGACCCATCCCCCATCTTCCTCCCTTCTCCCACTCCCCCTCCAATGATAGAGGTGATACACAGATAGATTTTCAAAAAGTGCCTTCAACTTTCATCGGCCTTGATGGGAGGGTTGTGCCTTCTGAATGAAACATGCAAACTTAATACCTCTATTTTCAGAAGCATGTAGCATCTTGCAATAGCTGATTTATGAAAATATATACTACTTTTTATGTTTCTTTGAAAATCCCCCTGAACGTGTGTGAGTGTGTCCACATCAGCAGCAGACTGCAGCAGACTGTAACCCCTACTGATCCAAAATGTGATTATCATTAAGACTTTTAGACCTGGAGACACTAACAGGTGCTTAAGAGGCATAAAACTGAAGACGGGAATAGATAAGGCTGTTTACTCTCCCTTCCAAACACCACACTGGCTCTATAATGTCTGTAGGTGCTTAGGGGTAGACCTGCGTGCTGACATTAAATTCCCCTAGACGTGTCCTGGTTTGATTGACAAATCCTCCCTCTCTGTAGTAGCAAAGCTATGACACACACACACACACACACACACACACTACTCTCCAGATCTCAGTCAGTCAGTCAGTCAGACTCAGCAGAACAGAGTCACTGGATCACACCAAAGTTAGTCAGTCACTGTTAATTAGTCCACTCACTAGATTACTGAGGCCACTGTGGAAGTAAGCGGAACACTGAGAAACACTAGACAACCTCTCTCCTGAACGGCAGAAGACTGGGAGATGGTTAGATTTTAGAGACTAAAACTCGACATTTCCACATGGACCCAGTAGACTGGACACTAGTCATGAGTGTTAGGGTTATGACTGGATTACTGGTTCCCTCTGGCAGCATGACCAACACTGACTCCTGAATGGGAGAAGAATGGGAGACAGCGATAGATCTGGTAGACTGGACACAGTGCTGCTACAACATGTTCCTGCTAAAGGTAAGAGGCAGCGACTAATAGAGGTTCTGGTCTAGACAGTTTAGTTCCATCATATGTTCTTAAATGTAGCAAATTGCTAAAATAGCATGATGCTGACATTCCCTTCCTGAGACCTGAGGTACTGATGCCTCGGCCAAGCAAAGCCATGGTTCTGGTGCACTAGCAGTAATACTGTAGCTAGCTTGGTTGTTGTTAGTGTTATTGTTGTGAAAGTCTGGCTTGTGCCATGATAGAGATGGACCGTGTCAATTGTGATAACGTGTGCTGTTAGCTTTAGCTAAACTTGAACTGATCTGTTGTGTGAAGATATAGAGTATACCATACAGTGGGGGAAAAAAAGTATTTAGTCAGCCACCAACTGTGCAAGTTCTCCCACTTAAAAAGATGAAAGAGGCCTGTAATTTTCATCATAGGTACACGCCAACTATGACAGACAAATTGAGAATTTTTTTTCCAGAAAATCACATTGTAGGATTTTTTATGAATTTATTTGCAAATTATGGTGGAAAATAAGTATTTGGTCACATACAAACAAGCAAGATTTCTGGCTCTGTAACTTCTTCTTTAAGAGGCTCCTCTGTCCTCCACTCGTTACCTGTATTAATGGCACCTGTTTGAACTTGTTATCAGTATAAAAGACACCTGTCCACAACCTTAAACAGTCACACTCCAAACTCCACTATGGCCAATACCAAAGAGCTGTCAAAGGACACCAGAAACAAAATTGTAGACCTGCACCAGGCTGGGAAGACTGAATCTGTAATAGGTAAGCAGCTTGGTTTGAAGAAATCAACTGTGGGAGCAATTATTAGGAAATGGAAGACATACAAGACCACTGATAATCTCCCTCGATCTGGGGCTCCACGCAAGATCTCACCCCGTGGGGTCAAAATGATCACAAGAACGGTGAACAAAAATCCCAGAACCACACGGGGGGACCTAGTGAATGACCTGCAGAGAGCTGGGACCAAAGTAACAAAGCCTACCATCAGTAACACACTACGCTGCCAGGGACTCAAATCCTGCAGTGCCAGACGTGTCCCCCTGCTTAAGCCAGTACATGTCCAGGCCCGTCTGAAGTTTGCTAGAGTGCATTTGGATGATCCAGAAGAGGATTGGGAGAATGTCATATGGTCAGATGAAACCAAAATAGAACTTTTTGGTAAAAACTCAACTCGTCGTGTTTGGAGGACAAAGAATGCTGAGTTGCATCCAAAGAACACCATACCTACTGTGAAGCATGGGGGTGGAAACATCATGCTTTGGGGCTGTTTTTCTGCAAAGGGACAAGGACGACTGATCCGTGTAAAGGAAAGAATGAATGGGGCCATGTATCGTGAGATTTTGAGTGAAAACCTCCTTCCATCAGCAAGGGCATTGAAGATGAAACGTGGCTGGGTCTTTCAGCATGACAATGATCCCAAACACACCGCCCGGGCAACGAAGGAGTGGCTTCGTAAGAAGCATTTCAAGGTCCTGGAGTGGCCTAGCCAGTCTCCAGATCTCAACCCCATAGAAAATCTTTGGAGGGAGTTGAAAGTCCGTGTTGCCCAGCGACAGCCCCAAAATATCACTGCTCTAGAGGAGATCTGCATGGAGGAATGGGCCAAAATACCAGCAACAGTGTGTGAAGACTTACAGAAAACGTTTGACCTGTGTCATTGCCAACAAAGGGTATATAACAAAGTATTGAGAAACTTTTGTTATTGACCAAATACTTATTTTCCACCATAATTTGCAAATAAATTCATTAAAAATCCTACAATTGATTTTCTGGAGAAAAAAAATCTCATTTTGTCTGTCATAGTTGACGTGTACCTATGATGAAAATTGGTACCTATGATGAAAACTTGCACAATTGGTGGCTGACTAAATACTTTTTTTCCCCACTGTATAACCTTAGTCTTTGGCGTACTTGGGTTCTGTTGATATGAACACCTCATCATATTGGGTTTATCTCTGGTGTTTTTTTGTGTTCTTACACATTTGAGTGAGAATGTCTGAGTAGATATGTAGGTGTGTGTGAGTGACGCTAAGTGATGCTTACTGTCTTTAGGAGAGAGGTGTTATCTGTAGAACATGCTGTGCTCTCGCTCTCTACTGTCACTCACACTCGGTGGATTACACACAGGCCTGACTTAAACCATGAATTTGACAGACCTCTTACGTAGGTGGTCTAAAGAGAGAGAGAGTGTGTGTGTGTGTGTGTGTGTGTGTGTGTGTGTGTGTGTGCGCGCACGTGAGTGTGTCACCCCAGGTCAAGTTGTTGTGTGCCCATCCTGTGATAGGGGGCTAAGCTCTTCTCTAATCTGTCTCATAGACTGGCTAACTAATACTTGATGAACCACTCAATGCTACAACTCTCCACATGCAGGCCAACGTACTACATGTGTAATGAGAGATTCAATATCCATCTCCCCCCATGTTAAGGCATATGGATAATAGTAGAGTGTCATGGAGAGTAGTGTTACTGGGTTATTCATGGTGGGCTATGATGAATGAGGAGAAGGAAGTAGAGGAGTGGTAGAGGGAGAGATGAATGAGGAGAAGGAAGTAGAGGAGTGGTAGAGGGAGAGATGAATGAGGAGAAGGAAGTAGAGGAGTGGTAGAGGGAGAGATGAATGAGGAGAAGGAAGTAGAGGAGTGGTAGAGGGAGAGATGAATGAGGAGAGGGAAGTAGAGGAGTGGTAGAGGGAGAGATGAATGAGGAGAAGGAAGTAGAGGAGTGGTAGAGGGAGAGATGAATGAGGAGAAGGAAGTAGAGGAGTGGTAGAGGGAGAGATGAATGAGGAGAAGGAAGTAGAGGTGTGGTAGAGGGAGAGATGAATGAGGAGAAGGAAGTAGAGGAGTGGTAGATGGAGAGATGAATGAGGAGAAGGAAGTAGAGGAATGTTAGAGGGAGAGATGAATGAGGAGAAGGAAGTAGAGGAGTGGTAGAGGGAGAGATGAATGAGGAGAAGGAAGTAGAGGAGTGGTAGAGGGAGAGATGAATGAGGAGAGGGAAGTAGAGGAGTGGTAGAGGGAGAGATGAATGAGGAGAAGGAAGTAGAGGAGTGGTAGAGGGAGAGATGAATGAGGAGAAGGAAGTAGAGGAGTGGTAGAGGGAGAGATGAATGAGGAGAGGGAAGTAGAGGAGTGGTAGAGGGAGAGATGAATGAGGAGAAGGAAGTAGAGGAGTGGTAGAGGGGGAGATGAATGAGGAGAAGGAAGTAGAGGAGTGGTAGAGGGAGAGATGAATGAGGAGAAGGAAGTAGAGGTGTGGTAGAGGGAGAGATGAATGAGGAGAAGGAAGTAGAGGAGTGGTAGATGGAGAGATGAATGAGGAGAAGGAAGTAGAGGAATGTTAGAGGGAGAGATGAATGAGGAGAAGGAAGTAGAGGAGTGGTAGAGGGAGAGATGAACACCTCAGATGAGTAGAACAAAGACATGATGGATCTTTTTTGGTCTGCACTGCCTTCAGCAGCTGTGTGTGTGTGTGTGTGTGTGTGTGTGATTGTGTGTGTGTGTGTGTGTGTGTGTGTGTGTGTGTGTGTGTGTGTGTGTGTGTGTGTGTGTGTGTGTGTGTGTGTGTGTCCAGACATGCTGCTGCTGACAGGCTGTGTTTCATGCCCCAGTGCTCTTGACCCCAGAATGATGCCTCACTGACCTCTGACATGTACGACTCCGGAGAAGGACTGGAAGGGGGAGGGAGGGAACATGGGAAGAGGAAGAGGGAGGAGTGAAAGGCATGGGGGCTTAGAAAGTAGGTATGGAATAGGAGAGATCGAGAGAGGGATCGTGAAAAAAGAGAAGAAAATAACTGATATGCAGCCAAACATGTATTGTAGAAACGTCGGAGCAGAGTAGGCTGTGGTCGTGGTCATGTGGTCAGAGTTATAAACCACTTCTAGAACCCTTAACGACCCTGCTCTTAATGATGTGACCACACACAGATGCTCTTTTCAGATCTCAATGCCACCTTTCCTAACAGTTTTATACTAGTTTTATTGTCGGAAATCTGCTAGTGATGTCCTATAGACACAGTAATAGTTAATTGTTGTTGTCGTATGGATGACATTGGGAATCATCTAATTGATCAAATGTTAGGTCACCTTTGACACTGGTGTGTAGTGTTTTTACATCCATTTGCATTGTTAACATTAGCTTTTACGATATTTGCGTCACTGTCCGGCGTTCGGGTCTTACCCACCTATCCTACCCCTCCATCCCCAGTGTAAACCCTGCTGGATGTGGGCCAGTGCCTGGAGGACATGTGTCTGTTGTCATAACATGTTTATGTGTTTGGGACTCTGCCATTATTTCCATGTGGACATGCTTCTAAACAAGTGTCCTATTGAGACAGCACATATCAGTCTGCCCCTAGCTCTGGTAAAGCCTATGTGTTTAAAGCTCTGTCTCCTGGTGACTCAGATGGACTCACATCCTGCTCTGTATCCTAACATTCCCCACATCCCCCTCTTTCTCTCCATTTTACCTACTGTAGATACCAGTGGCGGCTCCTGAAAAAATTCTCAGGGGGGGCAATTTTTCTGATGATTTAGGTGACCTACACACATTTAAAAAAAGATATGTCCAGCAACAACATGAAGACAGGGGCAGCATATAAGTCAATACCAGAAGCATTTATTGACTGATCTCAAAAGTGTTGGCTTACAAAAGCAAAATAAGTTATCACAGTAAAAATAATCAAGGGTGTTCTTTCACATTCCTCAACACTGCATAAACAATATGCATTTCCATAAAACACCTCATCTAATTGTGCCACAAAGTTGACAAGTCCAAGAAAAATACCAGGGTTGGTGGAGCCCTCAGTTTCATCTTTGCCTCGCAAAGCTAACTCAAACACTCCGCAAAACTTCACACACTGGATTAGCCGGCTGAGGATGTGGCGGTTCTTGCTAACCTCATCGTTGTGGCGGCGGACAGCTAGCCTGTATCCCTCATCCAGTTGAGTGGCAATGTTCACTCTCCCCAAAGCAGACAATCTCAAACAGCTATCCATGTGGGTCTTTGACAGCTCATGTTTCTTAATCTTTTCTGAAAGATGGTGCATGTCCGTTACACTAGTCGCTGTCTAAGCGGTGCTGTCTGCCGTGCCGCCTTCAGGGTGAAAGAGTAAGCAGGGGTAGCAGAAGACTGCATTAGCTACATCGCAGCCTGCTAGCCAGGTTTTTCGTTCGTACCAATTTTTGGAAAATCCTCGGGTGTAGGACTTTCCCCCTTTAGTAGAAACCTGTTGAATTATTAAATTTGGTCTGGGAGGTCATAATTGTTTCGTTGCCAATTTATCTTGATTTGTTCGCCGACAAAAAGGAACTTCTTTCAAAGAGACAATCGAGTTGCACTGAACGCTAGCCATCTTGACAGTAGTACGTGAATTGATTGACGCTGCTACCCGCTCTTTTCTTAGTTACGTTCATGGTTATGTTACGTATGACGAAAGCGCGTAAGTGCAAGCCCTCCCGGAACCCATAGAGATTGTATTGAAAGCTCTGATATTTGAAAAAAAAAGATTTTACATGAGAGTCTATGAGAGACTTCTGGGGCGATTTTCAACCTGACTGAAATCGCCCCAAAAGGGGCGGGGCCATTTGAAGCACGACTTTAGCCTGATTGGACATTTAGTGGCAGATCAGACGTCCAGATTAGAACACTGATAACTACTGTTGCCGTGATATAATTGATTAGAAAAAAAATCCCTTCCTTTTCCCGTTTGGCAGTGCGTCGCCCATATCGCCCTAATGAACACACCGCCCCTGGTAGATACACCCACAACCCCGTCTTTCTCTCCATTTTACCTACTGTAGATACACCCATATCCCCCTCTTTCTCTCCATTTTATCTACTGTAGATACACCCACATCCCCCTCTTTCTCTCCATTTTACCTACCTCCAATTTCCTCTCCTCTCTCCTCCCGTTCTTCTCCTTAGGGCCTATTCCACCCTCTCCCAACCTTCTTATCTTCCTTCCAACCCCTGTCTCTGTTGCTTATCCTCTCTTCCACTTCTTGCCCCCTCTACCTCCTCGTCTCCTCCATCCCTTCCCTCCCTCTATCACCCATCTTATGTAAGCCTCCAGTTACAGAGCCAGGACACACACACAGAGAGAAAGAGAGACCCTGGCCGTCTGTGTTTGTCTGGTGTTTCTCTGTGAGCAGTGGTGTCCAGGCCTTAATGAGGGGACACAAAGACCCATTGACAGAGACCCAGCATGTAGGAATCTCACCCCAGCCAAGAGCACCCCGGACAGACATCAACTGCCCTGGGCGCACCCTCTGCACAAAGGCCTCCAGTGTGGACTGAGACCCTGAAATGAGAGAAAGAGAGGGAGAGAGAGAGAGAGAGAGAGAGAGAGAGAGAGAGAGAGAGAGAGAGAGAGAGAGAGAGAGAGAGAGAGAGAGAGAGAGAGAGAGAGAGAGAGAGAGAGAGAGAGAGAGAGAGAGAGAGAGAGAGAGAGAGAGAGAGAGAGAGAGAGAGAGAGAGAGAGAATGGGAGGAGAAACAGAAAGAGAGAAAGAGAAAAAAAAAAAGGAGAGGCTCATCAAGAGAGAATCACGTATTAGCCGCCTCTGTGAATATCTGTCTCATACAGCCTCATGCTTCCTCTCCTCTCTTCTCCTCTCCTCCCTCTCTTCTTCCTCATCTCCCTCTCTATCAGCTGTCTGCAGTGCTGAGACCCACCTTCTGCCCTCCCTATGCCTGTCATTCAGTCTGACCAGTGTTCAGTTCTCAGAGGATCCTTACTGCGGATAACAGAGGAATATACAGCTATACTTATGGTCTGTGGTGACACTTCTGGTCTGGTGTGAGTTACAAGGACTGTAACATCAGCGTCTGATATGGAGAGACCTCTCCGCTGGAGAGAGAGGTGTTTGTTCAATATGGTTCTGGAGAGCTGTGCTTCTTGAGGACTTACTCTTTAGAGATAGATGCCATTGACTGGTGGCTGCTGGACATGAGCTCTGTGTGTTGTATTAAGACATTCTGTGCTGGACATACATGGCATTGCATATTTTATGAGATCATTTTCTGTTTTCTATCTCATCTCTCTCTATGAACACAAACACCAACACGAGTGGTCAAAGTTCCAGTGAAGGATACTGAGTTGTGTTTCAAAGTTCTACAGGAGGGTTCTAAGTTGTCCTGGACGGGTTCTAAAGGTTCTAGATCAGAAGAATAATGACGCTGGCAGCACGACTGGAGGACCTAGAGGTCACTCTGGAACACATGCTCATGGACGTATTCGTAAGTCTTTCTTTATCCCCTTCCCTGTCTCTTACCTCGCTTTTTTCCCTCTCTTCCATTTTATAATGCTCTTTGCCATTGATTGGTTTAATTAACCCTCCCGTTGTCCTAGGGTCAAAATGACCCGCCACTGTGTTGAACCAAATTATTTAATTTTTATATTTTTGCGATCATTTGTGAGAAGGAGGCAGTGAGACTTTAAAGAAAGTATCACTGCCTCCTTCTCACAAATGATCCAAAAAATATATAAATTAAATAAAGTTGGTTCAACACAGTGGTGGGTCATTTTGACCCTAGGACAACGGGAGGGTTAAAGAGCTTTTAAAAGTCAAGCCTTCCACTACCTATCCTTTCTGTCTCTCTCTTCAATCTCCCTCTCTCTGCCTATCCCTCTCTTTTTTCTCTCTCTCTTTCCCTTTGTCTCTCTCCTCAGTATAATCAGGCTGGTGTCATAGACTAGACGTAACATAGTAAAAAGGGATGCTCAAATAAGTATGATATGTTACGTTTGGTATCGTTACATAAGACAGAAGGTTACTTAAGGCAAAAACAAAAGGAGGGTGGTTGGTTGTGTTGGCATATAATGCAAACATCTTGCAACACAAAGGTTGCATGTTCGAATCATGGACGAGTGGCGCAGTGGTCTAAGGCACTGCATCGCAGTGCTAGCTGTGCCCCTAGAGATCCTGGTTCGAATCCAGGCTCTGTCGTAGCCGGCCGCGACCGGGAGACCCATGGGGCGGCGCACAATTGGCCCAGCGTCGTCCATGGTAGGGGAGGGAATGGCCGGCAGGGGATGTAGCTCAGTTGGTAGAGCATGGCGTTTGCAACGCCAGGGTTGTGGGTTCGATAAAATAATGTATGCGCTAACTGTAAGTCGCTCTGGATAAGAGCGTCTGCTAAAATGACTAAAATGTAAAATGGACAACTTTAGCATTTTAGCTAATTTGCAACTACATACTACTTTTTAGCTACTTTGCAACTACTTAGCATGTTAGCTAACCCTTCCCCTAAAACTAATCTTAACCCTTTACCCTAACTCCTAACCCTAACCTTAACCTTAACCCTAACCTTAACCCTAACCTTAACCCCTAACCTTAACCTTGGCAACTACTTAGCATGTTAGCTAACCCTTCCCCTAACCCTAACTTTAACTATTTAACCTAACTCCTAACCATAACCCTAACCTCAACCCTAACCTTAACCTTATCATATGAATTGTGATTTGTAACATATCATACGAAATGGGTGATGGACATCCATAAATAAATACATGCCATACCAAACGTAACACATCGTACTAATTGGAGCATCGCAGATTTTTGTTTACTATGTTACGTCTACCCCTGAGTCCAGGTTGATATAATTGTGGTTAGAGGCCAGAGGCCAGCATATGTTCATGTCCCTGTCCAGATGTTTGGACTAATCAGCACAGAGAATAGTGAAGTGATTAAACTAGTGTACCCCAGTGGTATAGACTGTTCAGCATGCACTGAGTAGGTTTAGGTTAGAGTGGTATATTCCCTGTAGCTCAGTTGGTAGAGCATGGCGCTTGCAACGCCAGGGTTGTGGGATCGTTTCCCACAGGGGGCCAGTATGAAAATGTATGCACTCACTAACTGTAAGTCGCTCTGGATAAGAGCGTCTGTAAATGTTGCTATAGCTCAGTTGGTTGGAACATGGTGCTGGAAGTTCTGAAGTTGTACTAAAGTTATTTGTGCTCTGACTTTTTGTGAATAGGCCAATGTTATTGGCAGTGATATGAGAGAGAGAAAAAAAATGTGTTTTCTGTAATGCTTCAGTAGCTATAGATCACAGCAGCCCATGTGGTCTAGAATTCAGAAAGGTGGTAAACTGTGTTCAGTAACCATACCGGACAGACCCCCACACACACCAGCGTGATGTAAATATGACTTTCCCCTGGTAGCTTTGTTTCCATAATAAGTTGAGTCATTAAGATGCAGTTTCCCCTTCACATTGTTCACAGGGATCTGTCACAAATGAATAATATCACCTTTCATCAAGCGTATAGTGCTTTCACACAATTCTAACATTTCATATAATGCATTGATAGTTGAGCTGTACAATATTGACGTGAGTACATCAATACAACACCGATGTCAGTACAACGTTTCACGATTTGAAATTTGAGGTCAGCCAAATGGTGATATAATTGAATAACGTGGATATGATTCCAGCTAAGAATATGTTTTTGCGTTTGAGGCTGGAGGTAAGACTGTGATGTTATAGGAGTGGTTGGAGCAGGATTGGGAGTGTTGGGACTATTATTCATGCACTACATGTGAGGTGGAAACTGACAAGCAGGAAGACCACATCTTTCCTCTACACTTCCTCACAGCATTCTAATTAGCAGCCTTATTTCTTTATTTTTCTAATTAATGCAGGAGGCCACAATGCAGAGGTTTATCTGGCTGTTTTGCATTTTTAAATTAGAAATATTCAAATGGCTCTGAGCGATCTCCATACACACCCACAAAGAGTCACTCACGCACAAAGTCACACTATGTACACACACACACACATGCAGGCAAGAAAGCACACATGCATGTTCACACATACTGTGAGAATGTGATTTGAAGGAGTCAGGCGCAGGAGGGTAAATCACCGAATAAAGAGTTCACGCTGGATAGCGTCAACAAAATACAGGCACACAGGGAACAATATCCCCGGAAATACAAGGTACGGGTAGCTCAACCGAGCTACACTCAACTCACAAATAACAATCACCCACAAGGACAAGGGGGGCAGAGGGAACACTTATACATGTACTAATGAGGGCATATGAACCAGGTGTGTGTAATTGACAAGACAAGACAAATGGAATAATGAGATATGGAGCGGCAGTGGTTAGTAGGCCGGTGACGACGAACGCGGAAGCCTGCCCGAACAAGGAGGGGAGGCAGGTTCGGAGGAAGTCGTGACAGTACCCCCCCCCCCCCCCAGCTCCAGCAGCGCCTCGGGGACGGCCAGGAGGACGCGGAGCAGGGCGAGCCGGATGGCGACGGTGGAAATTCCGCAACAGGGATGGATCGAGGATATCCCTCACCGGGACCAGCACCATTCCTCCGGACCGTACCCCTCCCACTCCACGAGGTACTGAAGGCCCCCCACCTGACACCTCGATTCCAGGATGGAACGGACAGAGTACGCCGGGGCCCCCTCGATGTCCAGAGGAGGTGGAGGGACCTCCCGCACCTCAGACTCCTGGAGCGGACCAGCCACCACCGGCTTGAGGAGAGACACGTGAAATGAGGGGTTAATACAGTAATCGGGGAGAAGTAATAACCTATAGGTGACCTCATTGATTCTCCTCAGGACTTTAAATGGCCCCACAAACCGCGGGCTCAGCTTCCAGCAGGGCAGGCGGAGGGGCAGATTCCGGGTCGAGAGCCAGACCCGATCACCCGGTACGAAGACCGGGGCCTCACTGCGGTGGTGGTCAGCATTGGCCTTCTGACGACGCACGGCGCGTTGGAGGTGGACGTGGGCAGCGTCCCACGTCTCCTCCACGCGCCGAAACCAGTCATCCACTGCAGGAACCTCGGTCTGGCTCTGGTGCCACAGTGCCAGAACCAGTTGGTAACCCAACACACATTGAAATGCCGTTAGGTTAGTGGAGGAGTGCCGGAGAGAGTTCTGGGCATATATTCGGCCCATGGCAAGAACACCGACCACTCCCCCGGCCGGTCCTGGCAGTAGGACCGCAGGAACCTACCCACATCCTGAATTACCCGTTCCACCTGCCCATTAGACTCGGGGTGGAACCCAGAGGTCAGGCTGACCGAGACCCCCAGATGTTCCATGATCACCTTCCAGACCTTGGATGTGAACTGGGGACCTCGGTCAGACACTATATCCTCTGGTACCCCGTAGTGCCGGAAGACGTGTGTAAACAGGGCCTCCGCAGTTTGCAGGGCCGTGGGGAGACCGGGCAGAGGAAGGAGGCGGCAGGCCTTGGAAAAGCCGTCCACAACGACCAGGATGGTGGTGTTACTTTGGGAGAGGGGAAGATCAGTCAGGAAATCAAAACATAGATGAGACCATGGTCGTTGTGGAATTGGTAAAGGTTGTAACTTACCCGCTGGGAGGTGCCTAGGTACCTTACTCTGGGCGCACACCGAGCAGGAGGAGACATACACCCTCACATCCTTAGCCAAGGTAGGCCACCAGTACTTTCTGGTCAGGCAGCGCACTGTATGACTGATACCTGGGTGACCGGAGGAGGGTGACGTGTGTGCCCAGTAGATCACGGATAAGAGCAGGCACGTACCGCAGCCCAGCTGGACACTGAGGTGGAGATGGATCTGTGCGTAATGCCTGCTCTATATCCGCGTCTATCGCCCATACTACCGGCGCCACAATGCAGGATGCCGGGAGTATGGGGGTGTTGTCTCTTGGCCTCTCAATCTGTGTCATAGAATGCGTCTGCCTTCACGTTCTTCGTACCCGGGATGTATGACAGTGTAAAATCGAACCGGGTGAAGAATAGGGCCCACCTGGCCTGGCGAGGATTCAGCCTCCTCGCTGCCCGGATGTACTCCAGGTTACGGTGGTCCGTCCAGATGAGGAAAGGGTATTTCGCCCCCTCGAGCCAATGCCTCCACACGGTCAAAGCTCGGACAACAGCCAACAGCTCCCGATCACCAATGTCGTAGTTCTACTCCGCCAGGCAGAGCTTCTTAGAGAAGAAGGCACAGGGGCGGAGCTTTGGTGGCATGCCCGAGCATTGAGATAGGACAGCGCCTATCCCTACCTCGGACGCGTCCACCTCCACTACGAACGGTAGTGATGTATCGGGGTGGACCAGTACCGGGGCTGAGGTGAACAGACCCCTCAGTTTCCTGAAGGCCAGGTCAGCCTCAGCAGACCAGCGGAGCCGGGACGGCCCACCCTTCGTATATACCCCTGGCGCGTATATACCCCTGGCGCAGGGACTCTGTGACGTATGTTTCCTTAGCCGCCGTTTCAGCCTGCGACAGGGGGTACACATGACTCCTGGGAGGTACAGCGTCTACCCGGAGGTTTATCGCACAATCCCCCGCCCGATGAGGTGGTAACTTGGTAGCCTGCGTCTTTGAAAATGCGTGCGCCAAATCGAGGTATTCAGGTGGAATGCGCATGGTGGAGGTACTGTCTGGACTTTCCACCGTGGTTGCACCAACGGAAACACCTAGACACCTACCCTGACACTCTCGCGACCACGCCGTGAGAACCCTCTGCGGCCATGAGAAGGTGGGGTTGTGGAGTGCAAACCAAGGAATACCTAATACCACAGGGAAAGCAGGGGACTCAATAATAAAAAAAAGTGATCTGCTCACAATGAGTCTCCTGGGTAATCATGGTAACTGGTGCAGTAATTTCCTGAACAAATCCGGACCCTAATGGTCGACTATCAAGTGCTCTGATGAGGAGTGGAATGGACAGGGGAACCAATGAAATACCTAGACGGCGTGAGAATGCCCTGTCCATAAAGTTCCCAGCTGCGCCTGAATCAACTAGCGCCTTACACTGGGAAACTACCATTTGATCGGGAAAGTATATGGTTAGGGTACAGTGCGCAGCAGAGGGCTCTGAATGAGTGTGGGTGTTCGATATCTGGGGTGATGCGAGAGTGCCCTGGCTGCCGCCTCCAGACCCAAAAGAGCGTTGACGACTCCGTGTGGTGTACTGTCGCTGTCGTCCTCCGCTCTCTCGGATGGCGGCTCCACCCAGCTCCATCAGCTCAGAATCCGAGTCGGCCGGGGTGGGAACGAGCAGACCCCTTCCAGGACATCCTCTGGCTGCCAGCAGGTTGTCCAAACGGATGGCCGTGTCCACCAGTTGCGTGAAAGACAACATGGTGTCCCGGAAAGCTAGCTCCCGTCGGACGTCCTCCCGCAGATGGCACCGGAAATGGTCGATAAGGGCCCGCTCGTTCCACCTGGACCCCGCTGCCAGAGTCCGAAACTCCAAAGTGAAGTCCTGCGCGGTCTTCGTCCCCTGCCTCAGGTGGACCAGCCGCTCGCCTGCCTCTCGACCCTCGGGCAGGTGATCAAAGACCGCCCGAAAGAGGCACGCAAACTCCCCGTAGTTCTCCAACGCAGCTCCTCCTTTGTTCCACAACGCTTTGGCCCACTCCAGGCCTTTCCCCGAGAGGCAGGAGACGAGGGCGGACACCTTCTCTCGCTCCGATGGGGCCGGCCTGATGCTGGAGAAATAGAGCTCCAGTTGGAGGAGGAATCCTGGGCCGCCGTCCCGTCGAACTCCCGTGGTCGGGATATCTGGATCCCTCCTGGTGCTGGGGTGTGGGTGGCTGGATCCGGTTGGCCAGCTAGTCTCGACAGATCGGGTTCCTCTCCTCTCCAAGCGTTGGACTACCTGAAGAACCCGATCCATTGCTTCCCCCAAGCTGGCCAGCAGGAATGCTCCTGGACCCGTGCCACGACTCCAGGCATGCGCTCCTCTCCCGCTGACTCCATAGTGCAGGGTGGGTGATTCTGTGAGAATGTGATTTGAAGGAGTCAGGCGCCGAATACAGAGTTTACTCCGTAGGACACAGTTACGCTGGATAGCGTCAACAAAATACAGGCACACGGGGAACAATATCCCCGGAAATACAAGGTACGGGTAGCTCAACCGAGCTACACTCAGCTCACAAATAACAATCACCCACAAGGACAAGGGGGGCAGAGGGAACACTTATACATGTACTAATGAGGGGATATGAACCAGGTGTGTGTAATTGACAAGACAAGACAAATGGAATGATGAAATATGGAGCGGCAGTGTCTAGTAGGCCGGTGACGACGAACGCCGAAGCCTGCCCGACCAAGGAGGGGAGGCAGCCTCGGAGGAAGTCGTGACACATACACACACGATCAGTCGCACATGCACACACACACGCAAGCAACTTCATTCACAAACACACAAGCACAAACATTTGCGTACATTTGAGAAGAGGCCTCCCCAACCTCTATAAGCCATAATGCATAGCATGGCCTGTCCCTCTTTTGCATGTGCTGGTGTTTGTCAAGGAGTGTGTGTAATGTCTGTGTAGCTGGGCCCCGTGTAGCTCAGTTGGTAGAGCATGGTGTTTGCAATGCCTGGGTTGTGGGTTCGATTCCCACGGGGGGCCAGCATGAAAAAAATAAAAAAAATGTATGCACTCACTAACTGTAAGTCGCTCTGGATAAGAGCGTCTGCTAAATATGTAAAATGTATGTGTTAGTACTGTTCTTTCTGTAGATATAGTAAGTAGAGAACATTATAGTAACGTATCAGAGGACGTTAAAGCAATGTACTCCTTCACACGCCAGTGGGCTGAGAAGGATGTTATACCTTTGTGTGTGTGTGCCATTCTCAGCATTATGTTGGAGTGGGTATTGGAGCGTGACTGTATTCATAATTACAGTACTCTATATGAATGATTCAGTAAGGCTAGCAGACCCACATCGGTGAGTTACTTTATTAACATAGAGAAACAGGGACAGCTTCAGGTTGACACAATAGATCTGTCCTCTTGTTTTATAGGAAGTTCCCTGCAAAGCAATATTCCTTTATGGATGAAGCAGCGTACCTTTTGGAATGTCGGATTATTATGCAAATACTATTATCTCAGAATCTCAATGCATTTCTATGGTAAATTGTATTTTGCTGCCATATTGATTTTGATTTGACTTACTGTCAGACCACAACACTATACACTATGAAAGGGACTGGCCATTCACATAGCCAAGCGCCATAGCAATGCACATAACAACGTAGCAACAAGACCTTCTGGACACCGTTTTTTCCCACCCGATTGGCATTCTAATATCAAAAGTCTCCATTTATAATTTGACGCTGTGATGACATTATATCAACCTATGACTTGATGTGGAGGGAGAATGAAGGGATACGTGGGATACGTACTTCTCTGTCTCTACAATGAGACCATACAGGATCTTGGCTTCTACAAAGGCTGACAATCACATCAGGCAGGAGATGTAGCACCAGGATTAAAAATGCATTCAACCTTCCTGTAGTCTAATTGAGTTACCTCCTTCTCCTATCCTCTCCTCCCCCTCCCACCTGCCACTTCCTCATCGCTGCCACTTCTTCATCCCGTCTCTCCTTTTATCCCTTCCTCCCTCACCCTGACTGAAACGTATAGAACTCAACTGTTTCTGAACTTGAAAATGTGGGCTATATGATAAATTATCACAAACTAGGGTAGGTTGTGTGTGTGCGTGTGTGTGTGTGTGTGTGTGTGCATGTGTGCGTGTGTATGCGTGTGTGTCTGATCGCTTCTCTCTCTACATAACCGTTCTGTGATATAGACCAAATAAAGATACAAAATCACACACACACACACAGGAGGATGACAAAGAGAGCAGAGCAGTGGCCTCCTAGTCCCCTGTGGTGAAGTCATTATGATGGGTTAAGCCCTCATGGAGGGATCTGGGTTCTCCCTCTCGCGCACACATACACCGCTGTATTTGTGACCTACCTGAGAGAGTGTGAAATGAGTGCATTATCAGAAAGCAAAAGACAAGAGTGGTTGTGAATGAACAGATAAGAACACAGACACAGGGAACACCATGAGTTGTATGACAGTCAATAGGAATCATTTCATAGAATGCCAGGCAGGCATAACAACAGCAAATCAATGAGTTATAGTGTTTGAGTGTGACGGTATTGTTTTGAGTGAGATTAATCTCAGTGTGTTGTGTGTGTGCGTGCCTGCGCGCATGCGTTTGTATATGTGTATGTATTTATGGTGCTGCAACTCTATGTTGGATAGTATCTGTATCTTTAAACATAAACAGCAATACAGAAACTCCCTCTTTGTCTGGCAAGAGCATAGAGTCTGGCTAGAGGGCATTTTCCATAAACACACACACACACACCTCAGACGAGGGACCATAGGGATGAATCAGAGAGCTGTAGGCAGAAACTGGCTGGGCTCTCAGTAAATTAAAACTAAACAATGCCAAGACTTTACCATGGGGAACCATCTCTGCAACTCAGATCACCACTCCAATTATACAACACACACCAGGTGCATTGTTTGAGGAGAAATCTGGTCTTACTAGTAGTAATTAATGTACTGCTTGTTACTGTATTGTTCTCTCTCCTCTCTCTCTCTCTCTCTCTCTCTCTCTCTCTCTCTCTCTCTCTCTCTCTCTCTCTCTCTCTCTCTCTCTCTCTCTCTCTCTCTCTCTCACTCACTCAGTTCTTTGTGTCTGGAGCTGGCTAGGCTGGTTTTGTGGTGATTAGGTAGTTGGGGGAGAGTCTGTGTGTCAGGGGAGTGTGTGAAGGGAGTGTGGGGGTTACTTTATGTTCAGATAGAGTAATGATTTTCATCAGAACCCTACCGTCTGTCTGTGAATGGCTCATATGTGTGTCTCTGCATTTTATGTGTGTGTGCATGCCTTTTCGTATGTGTTATTGTTTGTGATTGTCCTGTATGTCAGGGTGTTGTGCATATGTTTGACTAAAATAGGTCATTATGCATCTTGCCTGAGGCGTAAAATGATGTCTTCTCTTCCTGTTAAGATTAGTGATAACTTGAGGCCTCATTACTGTGTTTTGACTAAAATATTCATTCAAAATGCTTATCACATATTCAGAACATTCAACCCAATTTAGCCTACACAGATGATGGACTTATTGCCGTCTTTACTAGTTAATTATGGACAACGATGTCATTTTTCCTCCTGATGAACAAGATAAAATAGGATATCTTCCGACAAAATAACATGATTAATCTAAGGCATCACAGAGAGCGTTTACATTTCAGACACATCAGACAGTGAAAAGGGATGCGTAGTTCTTTTCATCTTTCTTCTCTTTTATTCCCTCCAGTTTGAGTCTCTGAGTCATGGATGCCTGAACTCTGTGGCAGCACACTCTAGGGTTATATATAGCCCTCTGATATTTCTTATGTAGGCCACACACACACACACACACATTCCTGATGTAGGTATTGAATAAATGATGCTTAGTGGGGATTACTAGTGCAGATGACTTTCTCCTGTTGGCACCCAGCTTTAACCACAAGCTGTGTGTGTATGTGTGTGTGTGTGTGTGGGGGGGGGGGGGGGGGGGGTCATATAATGTCCACAAAAGCTGTGTTTCAGACACCTCTAATACCATGCATGGCAGGGGGTTTGGGACTTTTAGGGGGCTGCTCATTTAATCTAGATGTGTGTGTGTGGGGGGGGGGGGGTGTATGTGTGTGTCGAACCCTGGTCTTTTGTATGCCTCAAGAACGCCTCAGCCCACTGAGCTACCTTCTAGGCATTAGATCTGGGAGCTAACACAAGTCTTCAGGCAAGATTACTCATCATGTAAGCGTAGTCCACCAAACCACCTCCGCTACTCCTGTGTGTGAGCGTGCATGCCTGTGTGTGTGTTTATCCATTCAAGCTAATCATCTGCCGATGCAGTATTGACCAGCTGATTGAGTGAAGCTGAGCATTACAGAGTGATGATGAGAATAAGACAGTATGTCACTATAACCAGC